>NC_133654.1:30909013-31209013 GCF_009905375.1 Apium graveolens | reverse complement strand
TCATCCTTTGGAACAATAGGCTCTCCATGTATGTTCCTGTAGGGGTCCACCACCCTTATGTCTTCAAATACCACAGAGGGCTTTGATGCTTGAGTTTCAGCTTGAGTGGATTCCTTTGGAAATTGATCTTCCAATTCCTTGTCAACAACAACCAACTTCCTTTTTGTTCTTTTAGCCAGTTCTTTCTTTCTTGGGGATTTCTTCTGTTCTTCAATCTTCTTCTTTGATTCAGTAGTTTGAGATGGTTGAGAGGGAATTTGTTGAGAAGAATTCACAGCCTGTAGCTTGGCCAAGATAGCAAACTGTTCTTTCTTTTGTTTAGACTTCTTTGCATCTAGAGCAGCTTGCCTCTTTTCTTGCTTCAATCTGGATTTTTCTTCTTCCTTTGCATGAACAAATTGTGGATGTCCAGCTACCACACAAATTTCCTTCCCATTTCTGAATATCTTTGCAATTCTCTTTCTTGATGCTGAATCAGCTGGATCTTTGTAGAGGAGAATAGATCTTGACAGAAGCTTCTTTTCATCAGGCTTGGGTGTCTCATATACAGTATCCATAGGGTTCTTCAAAGATGACTTTGGATAGTTTGCCCTTGGTTTAAGAATTATCTCAGCCTTTGTAGTCTTGATGCTAGAAGATTGTCCTTTCTCCAGATAGTTCATGCTCATCTCATTCACACTGATTGGCTTGACATTCGAGTGATGGATGGTTGACTGAACTGGTTCCTTGACTAATTCAAACTTTTTCTTTATTTCCTCATCAATCTTTTTCCAGTTGATCAGATTCAACTTTCCTTTATCAGCATCTTTCAAGTTTTCTGCTGCTGCATTAATAAGATCTATACTATCTGCAACTGGTGGCTTGGGGATAGTAATTGAAGGTACAATTACTTTGCTGATTTGAACCAGAAGTTTCTCCCCCTCAGTTGGTCCTTTCTCCCCCTTACTTGATTCTCTCTCCCCCTTTTTATTATCAAGTGGAGGAGTTAGGCCTTGTGCTTTAGCCAGTTGTATAAGAAGATTTGTCTGAGTCTGTTGATTTTGAAGTAGTAGAGCCACTGAATTCTCAATAACTTGAACTCTGTTTTCCAGCTTGGCCATCTTATTGTCAGAATCTGATTCTCTCCTTAATCTCAGTAATAGATCTTGCATGGTACCATATGGCATTACTGAATCCAGCTTCTCAGAGTTATATGTCTTCAAGTCAGCTATATCTCTTTTCAATTCATCCACACTGTGATTCTGTCTTAAGTGTTGGATCTTCATTAAATGTAAAGAGTCTAGGTGAGCTTGAAGAACAGCCTTGGTACCAGCATCTGAAGCTTCCTGAAGGGCCTGTTGAATAGCTATTACTTGTTTGACCAAAGACACCTCAAATTGTCCTGGTGAGGATTCCTTTGCCCATGCCCATTCAGGTAAACTTAAAGCAAAACTTGGGCCTTCAGCTCCCCCTAAGTTCATGCTTCCATCCAAAGAACCAGAGTCATCATCATCAGAATTTACTCCAAATTCTTCAGATGGCTCTCCAGCTTGAGAAGGCATTCTGTTCACAGCAGCTTTATCTCTTTGAAGAGATTTTGTGGTGTGCACTAAATTCAAAGTCTGCTCTGTCTCCACATTGCCCTGAGCAGCCAACAGTTGATAGGCTGAAACAGGGTGAGTAAAAGTGTCAGCATCCAAGGAAATGTTATCAATTACAGCTTTGTAATGTTGCTGAAATTATCTTTTCTTTTTAGCATCATCCACAATCATTGACTCACTAGCAATGGCTGGTTCCATCCTTATTTCTCCAGTACCTGCCTTTCTCTCATATTCTCTCTTTTGTTGCATCAAGGTCTCACCCTGGCTCCCCACCCTCATACCCTCACCTTCACCTACTAAGACGGGACTCCTCTCACTCACTTTTGCCAATCCTGAATGAATGGATTGCTGAGATTCACTCTTTTCCTCTCCTTTTGCCTGGGAGCAACCCAGCCTCTCACTCAATGCACTCTCCTCTCTCAGTCCTAAGAGTGATTGTATAACCACTAAGTCTTCTGCACTTGAAATTATTGAAGTTTGAAGTTGTGCAGAGACACTCGACGGATAAGTGATATCCGTCGGGTGAGTGGTAAAGCTATCCGACGGATAACTGCTGTTAAGCTTATCCGTCGGGATACAATCACTACTCGACGGATGAGCAATATCCATCGAGAGAGTAGAAATGAATGAGGTGGGAAGAGAAACTATTATTGACTCTGTGTTGATTGAAGTTATTTGAGGCACATATGTCACAATAGAATCAGAAAGAATTGGCAAGTGAGCCAACAAATCATCTAAAAGATGATGCTCACTTGCACTAGATTTTGGCTTCCCCAACAGAGTTAAAGAAGGGGAATCAGGAATTGAAGTGTTTATCATGTCCACTTCCAGTGAGTTAGTTGGTGAGTATTGTGTTTCTGTGGCTTCTATTATGAGAGATTTTGGCTGTGACTCCACATTTATTGGAGCCACATCAATCTGAATTTGAGAAGGTGTAGGGACTGTGTCTTTAGCACCAGTTTGCACTAAGTGTGTGCCCTGTGCATCCCCAGTTGTTTTGGATTTCTTCTTTCTAGTGTAAGTTTGGGGTGAGCTTGTGTCCCTAACCCTCTTGGCCTGTGCTCTTAGATGAGAGCTTTGTTCAATAGCCACATCCTTTTGGGAGGATGCAGCTAGAAGTGAGCTTTTGTCCTTTTTAAGCACTGCAGTTTGTTGGGAAACTACAGTGTGGCTAGGCTGGGATTCACTCAACTCTCCAACCTTATCCTTGGGGTTTCTTTGATGTTCACCCCTTCCCTCACCTATCTTACCCTCCTTCACACTCCCCTCTTTGGCTTTGGTAGATTTTTCAACTGGTACCTTTTGAGAGATACCAGAGGGGGTTTTCTTTGATTTGGATTTGGAAATTACAGTTGTTTTGGCAGCTTTGGTAGGCAACTGTCTGGTCATTGCTACAGTTGCCATAGCCATGCCTGAAGTCAAATAAATAGAAGAGATTGGAATGGTTAAGGGTATAGATGAACTTACCTCACTTACCTGAGGTGTCAGCATTACAGGAAAATAGAACATTGGCACATCCCTGTGATGGTTGGCTCTGTTCAAGTCTGCAATGATTCTTCTCTCTTGAACCCAACAAGCTAATTTGTTGTTTGGGTTCTCAAGTTCAATCTCTTGACAAAGATGGTTAGCCAAAAGCATAAAAAATCTAGCATAGTAAATATTCTTTCCTCTTTTGGCTAAGTCACCTAGTTTAAAACCTAACTCATACACAAAAAGGTCACTGAAATTGTAATATTTATCTGAAACTAGCATGCATAGCATGTTAAGCATGGAAATGTTCACAGAATCAAAATTACTGATTTTTCCAGAAAAGACTTTAGTTACTACATCACACAAGTAACTCCATTCCTTCCTAAGACCTAGTCTTCTAATTTCACTTAGTTTTGCAGTAGGTAGTGCATAATGAATGAAATTGAGCATATTGACAATATCAGTGTCAGTGTGTGGTGCAGTTACATTATCATCAGGAATCTTGAAACATGCTTTTATTACATCACTATTGATACAAAAATCATTACCTTTGATGGTTAGAGTGATGGTTTTGTCAGTAGAGTTGTAGATTGCTGTTGTCCACATCTCCTCAACAACTTCACAATAAATTGTGGGTGATTCCAGCATGGCAAAACTTAACTTGCAGTTCTTCATGAAGTCCATCATCTTATGATAGTCTTCAGATTGCTGAATCTCCTTATTGACCAAAGCAGTGAAGTTGTTCTTCTCATAGATGAACCCAGTCTGTGACATGATCTTAACTACGGGTGCCATTGTTAGAGAAGAAAAGCTTGAAGAGAAAGAGGATTTTTGCTTGAGAGAGAATGAAGTAACACAGTTGAATTTGAGAATGATAAAAGAAAATAATTAGAATGAAATAAGCTTTTATACTTTACTCAAAATCAACTGATAAAAATAATAAAGAGAAGTAAATTACACAATAGAAATTGTCTAAAATAGTCGTTTTTAAAATAAACTGTAAAAATTCCACCCATTATCCGTCATGTAATGCTTACAAACTGTAAGTATACTCGATGGATAATGTTCAGGGAATTAACGGTTAAGATTTAGACACTTCGACGGATGAGGATAAGTTGTTATCCGTCGAGCTTTAAAATACTCCAGAAAAGTAATTGATTTTTATTTACAATTTGTATATCGACGGATGACTCAACTCGATGGATAATGGTCATCCGTCGAGATGCAAATTTTGACTTAGCCAAAATTTTCATCCAAGACTAAAAATCAGTTAAATTTCTGGCTACTTTTCAACTTGCAAAATAATTCAGATAAATTCAAGAGTAATTAAGCATACCTAACTCACTTACCAACCTAGAAAAGGTGGATTCATCCAGTGGCTTGGTAAAAATATCTGCAAGTTGCTTCTCACTTGGAACAAAATGTAACTCTATAGTACCATTCATTACATGTTCCCTTATGAAATGGTACTTGATGTCTATATGCGTTGTCCTTGAATGTTGCACTGGATTTTCAGTGATGGCAATTGCACTTGTGTTGTCACAGAAAATAGGAATCCTTTCAACTTGCAAACCATAGTCTAGCAATTGATTTTTCATCCATAAAATCTATGCACAGCAACTGCCAGCAGCAATATATTCAGCTTCAGCTGTAGAAGTAGAAACTGAATTTTACTTTTTACTGAACCAGGACACAAGCTTGTCTCCTAAAAATTGACAGGTTCCTGTTGTGCTTTTTCTATCAATTCTGCAACCTGCATAATCTGCATCTGAATAACCAGTTAGATCAAAACCAGAATCTCTAGGATACCAAATGCCAAGGTTTGGTGTTCCTTTGAGATATCTGAAAATTCTCTTAATAGCTATCAAATGAGACTCTCTAGGATCAGCCTGAAATCTAGCACACAAACATGTAGCAAATATTATATCTGGCCTACTAGCTGTTAAGTACAGAAGTGAGCCAACCATGCCTCTATAACTTGAAATATCCACAAACTTTTCAGTAGTGTTTAGTTCAAGCTTAGTTGCAGTGGTCATGGGAGTTTTTGCAGATGTGCAATTCATTAAATCAAACTTCTTTAAAAGATCAAAAATATATTTAGTTTGACTAATGAATATTCCATCACTAACTTGCTTAACTTGTAAACCAAGAAAGTAAGTTAGTTCTCCCATCATACTCATTTCATACTTGCTTTGCATCAGTTTGACAAACTTTTTACAAAGTTTCTCATCTGTAGAGCCAAAAATAATATCATCTACATAAATTTGAACAAGTATGCTAGAGCCATTCACATTTCTGAAAAATAAAGTTTTATCTACAGTACCTCTTGTGAAGTGATTTTCCAAAAGGAACTTTGATAAAGTGTCATACCAGGCTCTAGGTGCTTGCTTCAGTCCATAAAGTGCTTTCAGTAGATAATAGACATACTCTGGGAAATTTGGATCTTCAAAGCCAGGAGGTTGACTTACATATACATCTTTCTCCAAATCTCCATTCAGAAAGGCACTTTTGACATCCATTTGATAGACCTTGAAATTGGCATGGGATGCATAGGCTAAGAAGATTCTGATGGCTTCAAGTCTTGCAACAGGAGCAAATGTTTCATCAAAATCTATCCCTTCTTGCTGACAATAGCCTTTAGCAACCAATCTTGCTTTGTTCCTTACTACTATGCCATTTTTATCCATCTTGTTTCTGAATACCCATTTGGTGTCTATTGGATTCTTTCCTGTAGGCTTGGGTACCAGCTTCCATACTTTATTCCTTTCAAATTGGTTTAGCTCCTCCTGCATAGCTAAAATCCAATCAGGATCTAACAAGGCTTCTTCTACCTTCTTTGGTTCTTCCTTAGACAGGAAGCTGCTGTATAGACATTCTTCTTGAGTTGCTCTCCTGGTTTGAACTCTGGAAGAAACATCACCAATAATCAGTTCAAAGGGGTGATCTTTTGTCCATTTCCTTGGTTGAGGTAGATTAGCCCTAGATGAAGAGACCTCAATGTTGTCTTGATGTGTGATTGAGTTTTGATTGCTAGAAACTCCCCCTGAGTTTGTGAATCTTTGTTTTGAGATTGGGGTACTTTCTATGGGTGATCTGCCTTGACTTCCTGCTCCTTTCGACAACCCAACGGATGGTGAATTTTGAGTACCGACGGATGAGGCAGGTTGTCTACCGACGGATAATACAGATTGCCTTCCGATGAATGAAGCATTATGTAACTCGACGGATGTTGAGTTTTGTGCTTCATTTGTGGTGGATTTGTCTGCATTATCCTTAGACACTGTTTCTTGATCACTCTCATCATCACTTTCATCACTGACCATCTCAACATTGTCAAATTTGAGGCTCTCATGGTAATCTCCATCTTTTAGTCCTTAAATCTTTTTGTCATCAAACACAACATGTATAGATTCAACAACAATGTTGGTTCTTAGATTGTAGACTCTATATGCTTTACCAATAGCATATCCAACAAAAATTCCTTCATCTGCTTTAGCATCAAACTTCCCATTTTGATCAGTTTGATTTCTCAGAATATAGCATTTACAGCCAAAGACATGAAGAAAGTTTAGAGTTGGCTTCTTGTTCTTGAACAATTGATAAGGTGTCATGCATCTTGCTTGATTAATCAGAGAGATGTTCTGAGTGTAGCATGCAGTGTTTACAACTTCAGCCCAGAAGTATGTTGGTAATTTTGATTCTTCAAGCATTGTCCTTGCAGCTTCAATAAGAGATCTATTCTTTCTTTCCACTACTCCATTCTATTGTGGAGTCCTTGCTGCTGAAAACTCATGCAAGATTCCATTTTCCTCACAAAATGCTCTCATGACATAGTTCTTGAACTCAGTTCCATTGTCACTCCTGATTCTTCTAACTTTGAAATCAGGATGATTGTTAACTTGCCTTATGTGATTGATGATGATTTCACTAGCCTCATCTTTGGACTTTAGGAAATAGGTCCAAAAGAACTTTGAGAAATCATCTACAATTACTAGGCAAAATCTTTTCTTTGAGATTGACAATATATTGACTGGTCCAAACAAATCCATGTGAAGCAGTTGTAGAGGCTCTTCAATTGCTGAATCAAGTTTCTTCCTGAATGATGCTTTAATCTGCTTCCCTTTTTGGCAGGCATCACACAGTCCATCCTTTGTAAACTTCACCAGAGGAATGCCTCTAACTAGCTCTTTCTTTACCAGCTCATTCATGGTCTTGAAGTTCAAATGGGATAGCTTCTTGTGCCATAACCAACTTTCATCCTGACTTGCTTTACTAAGAAGACAAGTTACAGATTCTGCTTTAGTTGAGTTGAAGTCAGCTAGATACACATTTCCTCTCCTCACACCAGTGAGAACCACTTTGTTATTTTGATTATTAATCACAACACAGGTTTCTTTGTTGAAGGTTACTGAGTTGCCTTTGTCACAAAGCTGGCTGATACTCAACAGATTGTGTTTGAGACCATCCACTAAGGCAACTTCTTCAATGATGACATTGTCCTTTGAAATCAATCCATATCCCACAGTATAACCTTTATTGTCATCTCCAAAAGTGATACTTGGGCCAACTCTCTCTTCAAACTTTGTGAGCAGGGTAGAATCATCAGTCATGTGTCTTGAACAACCACTATCCAAGTACCAAAGATTCCTTATGTTTCCCTGCACACATCAAAATCAAATCAAGTTGATTTTGGTACCCAAGTTTCCTTGGGTCCTGCCTTGTTAGCTTTCTTCTTCTATTTCTTAGGTCTTAACTCATTTGACATAGGAATTTCAGATTCTTCCTTAGTCATTTGGGTGGGGCCTTTGAAACCACTAGATGCAACAGAATTATCATGCATGTTATGGCTAACAGGAAATGGCATGCTTGGTGCAAACATGTTATTCCAGTAAGGCATGCTAAATGGCATTTGAGGCATATTGTATGCAGCATAATATGGATTAGGTACAAATAGCATATTAGCAAACTGTGCATTCATGTTCTGTGTAGGCATAGCATTAACAGGCATGGGAGGTATGGCATTCATGTTAGAGAATTGAGGCTGAACAGACATGGGAGTAGGCATGGCAGATTTACAATTAACAGACAAATGATTTACACTACCACACTTGACACAGATTTTTCTAGGAGCATACTTGTCAGGTGTGTAGTTATTGTGTTTGTTAATCCCTACTTTACCATTCCTATTGTTTTTCCTTTTAGTCTCTGTTTTTACCTTTATCTTCTCAAGTCTGTCACTTAACTGTTTGACAGTCATGTGACCAACATTAGCCTTCTTCCCTTTCTTGTCTTGACTTGACTCTCCTGAAACAAAGTTCTTAGAAATAGACCCATACTTATCATTTAGCTTGGTTAATTTGGCTTTTCTAATGGGTTTGCTTACAGCCGACGGATGAGGATTTTTATCATTCGACGGATAACACTTTTTGTTATCCGACGGATAGTCCTCATCATCCGTCGAGTCTACATCTGTCAGCAACCCATCTACCAAAACAGGTTCTAGTTTCTCTTTATTCTTTTTCCAGGCTTCATCACAAAAAGACTCAATTCCTTGAACCTTGGTGATTTGAGCATGAACATCTCTGGATGTTTTCCATGCTTTAATCACCTCTTGTTCACGATCGAGCTACTTCTTTAAAATTTCTTCCTTTTTCAAGGACTCAGTTAATTCCTCCTTGGCAATCCTACACTCAATTTTTAGTTTCTCAAACTCAACAAACTGAGACTCAAGCACATTATTCCTCTCACTCAAAAACAAGTTGTTTTCTTTGATTTTAGCATTTTCTTTAGTGAGGGACTTAAGTGTAACACCAAGTGGTACAATTCTGTAGACATGTCATTAATTGCATCATTATACTCAGCTTTAGATAAATGTGCAAGGTTTGTAGTGATTACCTGATTGCTTGAGGAACTTGTCTCTGTTTCATCAGACTTGGCCATAAGGGCTAGATTGACATAGCTGACATCTTCATCTTCATCCAAGCCATCAGCTGCCCAGTCATTCTCCTGTGTAATAAAAGCCCTTTCCTTTTGTTTGAGTAGATCAAAGTATTTTTGCTTGTAATCTACAGAATCAAATCTTTTCTTACTGGAATCTGACTTTCTACACTCATTTGCAAAATGCCCTGCCAAGCCACATTTGAAACACTTGAATTTTGATTTATCCACCATGTTTCTATTTGGCTTGGCAGCTCCAAAGTTTTTTTTGAACTTGAGCTTGGCAAATCTTCTTGAAAGGAATGCTAGGTGCTCATCAATGTCCTCCATGTCATCTTGGCTCAATGAATCTTCATTTTCTGCAGCTAGCCCTTTGCCCTTGCTTTCACAGGCCTTTGAAGTTGATTCCACAGCTTCCATCTTCACTTCCTTCTCCTTTTCCAGATCAGCAACTAGTGCAATGGATCCTCCTTTCTTCTTTCTTCTTTCCTCTCTCCATTCTTTCATCCTGCTCTATTTCAAGCTCATAGGTCTTCAGAATGCCATACAGTCTCTCCAAAGTAAACTCCTTATAATCTTGTGAGTTTCTCAATGAGACTGTCATTGGTTTCCATTCCTTTGGAAGAGATCTGAGAAATTTCAGATTGGAGTCTTTAGTCTGGTAGACTCTTCCATGCAATTTAAGAGCATTTAGTAGCTTTTGGAATCTACTGAAAATGTCAGTGAGTGACTCACTTTCTTCATTGTGAAAATGCACATATTGCTGAATCAGGAGCTGCATTTTATTTTCTCTTACTTGCTCAGTACCATCACAGATTATCTGTATTGTGTCCCAAACTTCCTTGGCAGTCTTGCAGTTGATGATGTTATCAAACATGTCTGCATCAACACCATTGAACAGAATGTTCATGGCCTTTTTATCTTTCCTGAGTTGCTCAATATCAGGATCAGACCATTCATGTCTTGGCTTTGGAACAAATGGTTCATTTCCTGTTGCAGCTCTCATTGGAACATGAGGACCTCTTTCTATGCAGTCCACATAGGCCTCATCTTGAGAAAGCATGTGAAGATGCATCTTTACCTTCCAATGATGGTAATTATCTTTATCAAGAAAAGGAATCTTGACTCCAACATCTTTCTTGTTCATCTTGCTGAATTGTTTTGATCTTTAAACTCTTTGTAGATTAAGAGCTTGCTCTGATACCAATTGTTAGTCCCTTAACAATATAGCAAGAATTACAGAAGGGGGGTTGAATGGAATTCTTGAACCTTTTTCTTGAAATAAAAATGTTCAACTCGATTATGGATATATCTGTTTTGATTAGCACAATGCGGAATATAAACTTGAATGAATCAAAACATAAGTAATTAAAAACAAGAGTCTTTAAAAAAACTTTCTGGTGGATTTAAACAATTCCACCAGAGATATATATAATATATCGAGAGGACTCTGTGTGCAGAATTGCTCATAGCTGCTTGCAAAATAGAACTGCTAAGAAAACAGGAAATGCTAAAGATAGTGCTTACAAAGATTTCTCTGTTTTTGTTTCTTAGCTCTCACGCTTATCTTTCTATTTGCTACTCTCTTGGTTTATATATTACCAAGATTACAAAGTCAAAAGAACTGAACAAATATAAAATCTAACAGTCTTGATTTTTGTTGCTTTTCGTCCTCTATTACCCAGTTAATGGGCTTCAACAGTGTGTTTGTATCCAACTCCACGGCTGTGTGTCAGCTTTCACTGTTCAACTGATGTTTGAATCTTGATATGATCATCCGTCGACTTTCAGATCATCCGTCGATGACTTAATTGATCATCTGTCGACTGCTATGTTAAACATCCGTTGATAGTCATTTGATCATCCGTCGAAGCTTTGTTAATGATCCGTTGGTAGCTATTTTGGCACTTGACTTCATTTCACTTATACAGAATTACAAGACATTGCTTATGTACAGTTAATCAACCTATTATGCATATCTAGTTAAAGTCAACATGACTTATATGCTGTTACAGATTCTATACAAAGGTGCATACAACACTGTGCTACAAACTTATTATTACATAAGCTACTCACTCGATGGATAATAAGTTAATCATCCGTCAGGACTGTAATGAGTTATCTGTCGGGACTATAATTCTTATCCGTCGAGTGCTACATTAGTTCACTAAGTAGAATATACTTAGATGTTTTGTTTAGTTAATCATCAAGTACACAACATATTCACAACATTAAGGGATGTCATTTACCTGCGGAGCTTGAGCATAAGGCCTATTGGGCATTGAAGAAGTTAAACCTGGATCTAGATGCAGCTGGAAAGAAGCGAATGCTTCAGCTAAATGAACTTGATAAATTTCGACTCCAAGCGTACGAGAACAATAAAATGTACAAGGAAAAAGTGAAAAGGTGGCACGACAGGAAGTTATATCCTAAGTCATTTGTGCCGGGGCAGCAAGTTCTTTTATTCAACTCTCGTCTCCGACTTTTTCCTGGAAAGTTGAAATCAAGGTGGTCTAGACCTTTTATTGTCAAAACTGTGTTTCCACATGGAGCGGTGGAGATTTTTGAGAATGATCCGGACCAAGCATTCAAGGTTAATGGCCAGCGTTTGAAGCATTACTACGGGGACACGGCAAACCGGGAAGTGGTTAGTGCCGTCTTATTGTCAACTTGATTAAGGTACGCTACGTCAAGCTAATGACGAAAAAGAAGCACTTCTGGGGAGGCAACCCATGATTTGTTGTTACAGGAACCCTTAGAAGTTAGTCACCTATCCAAAACCACAAAAAAAATCAGAAAAATA
Source organism: Apium graveolens (assembly GCF_009905375.1). NCBI lineage: Eukaryota > Viridiplantae > Streptophyta > Magnoliopsida > Apiales > Apiaceae > Apium > Apium graveolens. The sequence continues at coordinate 31,197,223 of NC_133654.1, read as the reverse complement.
GGGCAAGGAAAAAAAATTCCAGAAGACCCCTGAGCGCCCGCTCAGCTCTGCTGAGCGCCCGCTAAGCTTTGTTGAGCGACCGCTCAGGGCCCGACTGGAAGAATTTTTTTTAAGTCTTATAAAAATCCAAAAAAAATCCGAAAAATCCAAAAATAAAACACAGCCCCATTACCCAAGAATTATCTTCCCATTACCCACGTTAAAAACCCTCAAACCCACTCCTAATCAAATTTTACCCTGATATCTACCCTATATATATATACAACTATTCCATATACTACCTCATACACTTTAAAACCTTAAACTCTCTCCCATATTCAAAAACACAATTCTTAAACACTTTTTCTCAGTTTCGATGGCACCCAAGAGATCCAGGACTATTGATAGCAGCAGCACTGTTCCTACTGCTGATTTTTCGAGGGGTACTGCTACGAGGCCTCGTTTGTTTGATAGGGCTGCTGAGGAGGAGTATACTAGGCTTCTGGGCAAGCCGATTTTGAAGGAGAGGGGATTCTTACCATCTGGGAGGGATGGTGAGTTGTTGCCAATGATTGCTGAGAAGGGTTGGATTGCTTTTTGTGAGTCACCAGAGGCAGTTCCGATGAGCGTTGTTCGCGAGTTCTATGCGAACGTGAAAGCTGAAAAGAATGGGTTTTCTGTTGTGCGGGGGATGATGGTGGATTATCACCCTGAGGCGATTCACCGTGTGATTGGGCAGCGACAGAGGAAGCCCACGGAGGAGAATTGGAACGAGAAGACTGCTGAGGATTTTGACTTGGATTTGATTTGTGCTACTCTCTGTAGGCCGGGCACAGTTTGGACCTTCAAGACTGGGACTAACGAGTATCGCCATTTTCCGGTGATTGCGATGAATAGGTATGTCCGTGCATGGAATGCCTTTATTTGCGCTAATATTCTTCCTACTTCATATGCACATGAGGTCACAATTGAGCGAGCACAGTTGTTATGGGGTATTTTGAATGATGAGTACTATGTGGACCTTGGTGAGTTCATCTACCAAGGAATTCTGAAGTTTTTGAGGGGAGCTAAGCACATGAACATCCCTTATGCATCCACGGTTACAAGGCTTTGCCGAGCAGTGGGAGTTCAGTGGCCGTCTCACGAGCAGTTGCAGCTGCCGGCCGCTCCTATTGACTCCGGGACTCTGAATGCGATGCAGGAGTGGACTGGTGGAGAGCCCGAGGAACATGGGCTGGGTTATCGTCTTCCAGGAGGGCGTCCAGTACGCGGTGCTACCATGATGAGGCTGGTTCTTCTAGACCTCAGGAGGGTGCTGGGATGGCTGATGCCCAGTATAGGAGGCTGTCAAGGAGGATGGATGCTATGTACGAGACACAGAGCAGGTTTGCTCAGGAGCTCACCCCTGCGCTTGGGACTGTTTTTAGAGGCCTTGGAGCTGACATCCAGTGGCCAGTTTTTGGTGAGGACTCTGTATATCCGCCCCCTGATACTCCACCCTCTGAGGGTGATGATGATGATGATGATCTCTTTGAGTAGGTATACCCTATGTTCCTTTCTACTACCTTCACTGGGAACAGTGAAGATTTTAAGTTTGGGGGTGGTAGTTAAGGAATATTTTGTGTGTGTGTCATATAGTTACATATTCATGATAGTTTAGTTCATATAATTGCATATTTTTGCCATATAGTTTTTTTTTATTTATAGCTTTATTTATCATGTCATGTAGCTCATGCATATATCATGATCCCTTTTGCGTTGCTTTACCAATTAATTTGTGATGTTGATGCGAGTGTAGTGATAGCGTTAAAGTGATATTGAGTCTTGTAGGTTCACATGCATGCTAGAAACACTTTTAATTTCACTAAGTCTTAGAGAATGCTTAAGGACAAGATTGTTGTTATGGTTTGATGGTTTTCAAGGTTAATCTATTGATTATGCTTAGAATTTATAATAGGTTCTTAGTGATACAAGGCATGAAAAGAAAAATTGGAGTAAAAAGTGGAATTCATTGCTAATTGTGGCTAGGCGTCAAATGGCTAGTAGCCGGCTCGTATTTTTATGCGAGTAGTCTAGGGTTGAGCAAGATGGAGCGAAACGCACTTGCTCAGAAATTTTGAAAAAAAATATATATAAAAAAAAGAAAAAAAAAGAAAAGAAAAGAAAAAAATTAGAGAGTTAATGCATAATTGATCACGAGTGGGCTCTTTGGTATTCGAGTTATTAAGTTCTTAGGGAACTTTGTGCCTAGTGACCTAAGGCTTTTATAGTCTGGGATCCGCTAACCTAACGCTCGCTACATGGATGACATTGTATAAGTCTTGTGTGGACCTCACTCATTGCACGGTCAAATAAGCATTAGTTTGTTGTGATAAATAAAAAGCATGATTCCGTAATAAGCTCCAGAAATCTTGAAGTGTTATAAGTCATTTTGTGCCTAGAATTTTATTCTTCGTATAATCATGTGATTACCTGGAGGATAGTCGAGTTATGATAATTGATCTAGTTTTGAAGCATATCTGTTAAGCATCCGCACTCACCATATTTCCGGCTGTATGTTAGTTTGCATGATTTGATTGATCTTTATTCTCCTAAATTGCATTTGTTGGGATGTCGTAAGTTGGTTGGTTTGGTCATAGTAAGGGGGATCGCTGCATTTCATATAGATTGCATTCATGCATGTTTTTGTTTTGTTTTTGAGTCTGTGATGCTTGAGGACAAGCATCGATTTAAGTTTAGGGGTGTGATAAGTGGCATTTTATGCCACTTAGAACGTCTTATAATGGCTTGAATTGATGTCTTGAAATCAAGTATTTTGTGTATTTGATGCATTTTTCTAGTGTTTGTGCATTTCAGGGTATTAATTGCATTTCTGAAGAGATTTCATCAAGAATAAGCCTTGGCATGTGTTTGGCATTGCAAGTGGAAAGATAGGAGCAGAATGCAACAAAGATTTGGAGCAGAAATAGAGCATTTTCCAGAAGGGGTCTGAGTGCCCGCTCAGCTCTGCTAAGCGACCGCTCAGGAAGCTGAGCGCCCGCTCAGGAATGCTGAGCGGCCGCTGAGGGATGGAATTTTAGAATAATTATTTTGGAATCCTGGTTCTGTTTAACTTCCAACTTCTGAGTTAGCTGGGTTTTATGGGACTCCTATATAAGTAGTTTTCAGAGATGTTTCACATAGGTTGGATCGTAGTATTAATCAAGGAGCGAGGCGATAAAGAAGAAGATCGTTTTAGCATACCGCAACGAAGAGGAAGCATATTTTCTTGTGATTCTTTATTTCGTTGTAACGTTGGATGCTAGTTTTCTCTACTTTGAACCTAATTACTCTTGTGACGTACTCTGGTTTAATATAAGTAGTTTTAGTTATTATTCTCGTGTGTTATTATCATGTTTTCATATGAACTCATGATGACGATGAGTGCTACCATGGGCTAATCGTAACGGATTTACTATGGAATTCTTTAGTTAGTTGTTTAATACCTTAGTGTGTGATGATTGTATGATATCTAGTATTGGTTGTGCTTATTCGTCTTATGTGCGTCGCGAACATTTTAATCTCTTGTGAAGCGACGGTGGATCTTGAGATTTAGAACTTGCCATGCTAGCATAGGTTCATGTATGTGTATGCATGATTAATGGGTAACTCTAACCATTTTATTTGCCCTGTGTAATCAAAAGGAATAACTTGTGCTTAAATCGTTATGTTGTCAATTTCTATAGACATATAGGGACTCAACATAATTGATGCCTATTCAACTTCTATCTTAATTGTGGATGCTTGGTAGAATGGTATTAGTACAATGAAAGCTGGCTTTTATCAGTTTCGTGTTGTTCGATTAATATCATCACTGTTGCATGCTAAGGGTAATAACAATGACTATTGAAGGAAGTAGTAATGAAGTTGTGATCTCATGTATGTTTTAATATTGTTAATTCAAGCGTCAATTAAGTGTTTAATTCTCGTAGTTAATTGTAGTTAATAATTAGTTAATCAAATCTAAGTGTTATTGTCTTAACATTGAGAAGTAATCATACATTGGTGAGTGAGTGTTAATTGAACATAATTAGTCTGAGTCTATGTGGGAACGAACTAGAAAGTATTCTATATTACTTGCGAACGCGTATACTTGCGTGTATTATTAGCGCGTGTTTTCGCCCTAATAGCAATATATTCAGCCTCAGCTGTAGAAGTAGAGACTGAATATTGCTTTTTAATGAACCAGGATACTAGCTTGTTTCCTAGAAATTGACAAGTTCATGTAGTGCTTTTTCTATCAATCTTGCACCCTGCATTGTCTGCATCTGAATAACCAGTTAGATCAAAACCAGAATCTCTAGGGTACCAAATGCCAAGTTTTGGTGTTCCCTTGAGATATCTGAAAATTCTCTTAATAACTACTAAATGAGATTCTCTAGGATCAGCCTGAAATCTAGCACAAAGACAAGTAGCAAAAATTATATCTGGAATACTAGTTGTTAAATATAAAAGTGAGACAACCATGCCTCTATAGTTTGAAATGTCCACAGACTTTTCGGTAGTGTTCAATTCAATCTTAGTGGCAGTGGCCATGGGAGTTTTTGCAGATGTGTAATCCATTAAGTCAAACTTCTTTAAAAGATCATGAATATATTTAGTTTGACTAATGAATATTCCATTACTAACTTGCTTAACTTGTAAACTAAGAAAGTAAACTAGTTCTCCAATCATGCTTATTTCATATTTACTTTGCATCAATTTGGCAAACCTTTTGCAAAGTTTATCATCTGTAGATCCAAATATAATATCATCTACATAAATTTGAACAAGTATACTAGAGCCATTAACATTTCTAAAGAAAAGAGTTTTATAAATAGTACCTTTTGTGAAATGATTTTCTAAAAGGTACTTTGACAAAGTATCATATCAAGCTCTAGGTGTTTGCTTCAATTTATAAAGTGCTTTCAAAAGATAGTAAACATAATCGAGAAAATTGGGGTCTTCAAAACATGGAGGTTGACTGACATAGACTTCATCCTCCGAATCTCCATTCAAAAATGCACTTTTGACATCCATTTGATTGACTTTGAAATTGGCATGGCCTGTATAGGCTAGAAAGATTATAATTGCTTCAAGTCTTGCAACTGGAGCAAATGTTTCATCAAAATCAATTCCTTCTTGTTGGCAGTGGCCCTTAGTAACCAATCTAGCTTTATTCCTTATGACAATGCCATTATCATCCATCTTGTTTCTGAATACCCATTTGGTGTCAATAGAATTCTTGCCTTTAGGTTTGGGTACCAGCTTCCATACTTTATTCCTTTCAAATTGGTTTAGCTCTTCTTGCATAGCTAAAACCCAATCAGGATCCATCAAATCTTCTTCTACCTTCTTTGGCTCTACATGTGACAAAAAGATGTTCTACAGACATTCATCTTGAGTTTCTTTCCTTGTTTGCACTCTAGATGTTGCATCACCAATGATCAGTTCAAATGGGTGATCTTTTGTTCATTTCCTTCAAGGTTATAAATTAGCTCTAGATGAAGAGGCCTCATTGTTGTCTTGATGTGTTACCAAGTGTTAATGTTGAGAATTGGCTAAGTCGAAGATCAGGATTTATGTCACAATCAGGATATGATCAACTGCTGTAATATGATTATCCGTTGAAAGCTTTGATATCATCCGTTGATATACATGAATGATTATCCGTTGAAGCAAAAGCATTATCCGTTGATCAAATCTATCCGTTGAAGAATGACTTGGATGATAAGTCAGGACTGCGAGATAAATCAGAAGGTGTTGATTTATAGGATCGTAGTTGATTTAGAGGGTCGGGGATCCAGGTTGTCACGAGTTCCATTTCCCTTATCGATACTTAATCTTAACAGTCAACCAACTACTGCGTACTGTGACCCCACAATATACACACACACATCACAAGTTATAGTCTCAGAGATGAATACCAAAAATAACACAAGTCATTTTATTCCATAATTATAAACCATTCCACCTTAAAAAGGGTTTCCGAATAATTTACATATTCCTTGCCATTATTATAATTCATAAATATACATAAGTCTGGTACATCAAAAGTTGAAAACCTAGCCTATTGGTAGTTCCTACCTCAGCTACAGTGGCATCAACGCCTACAGAAAACTGTGGACCGTTTCCTATCCGCTCACGAATTGGGAGCTTGGTCCTGTTCATCTTGTCTATCTGTTGTTGTGTGATGAAAGAAGAAAGCAAGGGTGAGCAACAAGCCCACCGAAATAATATGTATAATAATTAACAATATATGAGCATCTTCATAGTACTCATGAAAGTCTTGGTCAAAAAGAAATGAACCAAGTTTGATCTCTTATGCAACCAAGTCGCAAAATATTCAGTATATATACATATATACTTTTCACAATATTTGAAATCCTCTGACCTGTATAATATACACAGAGTTCCAGTTTATAACTGTATAAAAATATCGTTGCAAGGTGATCTCATATATCTAACCTTGTCTCAACGTTTTTCTGAAAATCTTTGTCATGCATAAGATAATCATTAACCAGATATAAGTTGAAAAGATGAATTTACAAGATACTCCAATATACTTATATATTTTCCGAATACTACTTGAACTACCACCGTTCAAGTTATAATTAGTTTCAAAAGTTCATCACATAGATGAGACTACAAGACAAGATTTGAATAGATTCAATCTTTGAATATCATTATAAATAATAAAGTTACGAGATACTTCATTAAGTCCTGATATATATATACACCTATATATATACATTTCATACACTTCTTGAAAACCTCTGTTATGAAAATTATAAACAGAGTTGCAATATCCAATGAATTTGGAAAGGAGAAAACCTTGGCATAAACCTGATATCTTGCTGATCAGGCAAAGATACCAATAAGTAACCTTTTCTACTAGTAGATGGACGAATTCCCCACTGGTCATCACCCTGGCCGCAATAGGACCTTATGCTGGACTGCCACTCAGCCACTTACGCATTTGATGGACTCCCACTGAGCCACTTACACTCTCATGGACGCCCACTGAGCCCATGTTGCTTATGCTGACTCAAATAGATGAACTTACTTCCCGAACGTTGGGTAAGTAATCAATATGTTTCTCAAAACAGCAACCTCTTTGCGAATGTAAAATACACCATTGAGCCGGATCCCCCCCAGGTTTTGAGCGAGTATTTAAATCCCCTTCAAAAGGAAGATCTTAAATATAAAAATGAGTCTTGGGATCCGCTCTAATCTTTTAAAAATCATTTTGAAGACTCGAAAACATTTTTAAGAATGTTTGGAGTAATGCTGATTTAATGAAATAAATCAGTCCCGATATATTAGAAAATATCTGAATATTATTATTTAAATAATATTCCCATAAGGATAATCTTTATAAAAATAATTGAAGTAGAAGTTTTAAAACTCATACTTGAAATGAATAATAAATCACCAAAGATATACTTATACGCAAGTACGATCTTTATTTGAATAATCGAAAATAAGTTGATTATCGAAACATTATTCTTTAATAAAATAAAGAATATTAATTAGTAAATTATCAGAGTCATAAGTCCTTGAATGAATATTCAAATAATATTCATTTAATAGAATAAACGGAGTCATAAGTCCTCGAATGAATATTCAAATAATATTCATTAATTAAAATAAAGTTATCGAATAAACCTTATTCGATTAATAGTTTTGAAAACTATATCTATATATATATAAATATAAATATATATAATATACTCGGGAACATCGACTCCCGGTTTAGAAAATGTTCACCTTTGGGTCCCCTATACTCAGGGTATACGCAACTACTGCTTATCTCTAGCATAGGTATTATGCAACTAATAAGCATTTGAATCGACAGATATATATCAAGATTACAAAACAGACATGCATATATATACCATATCAGCATGCTTCAATATATCGCAAAATTTGCAAATTAATCAACATGCATCTATCACAAGATAATGCATATACATATATACATCAGAACAACAGTATAACGGGTAGAAAACTTGCCTGAGTGCTCCCGGATAGACTTAAGCTTAGAGTGGGTCCGATAACCTATGAACAACAACATAAGTCGGAATTAAACCCCGGTCACTTAAGAAACTAGACTTTAACCATTTAGAGTCCTAATGTTCGCTTTCGCGCTTAACGATTCACTTACGTCGCTCGAGTACCCTCGGCTCCACCATTTTTAATAAATTAACCATTAAGAATTTTAAAGCAATTCTTTCGCGAGTACCTTACCAACTGCCTAATACACTTAACATAATTGTTTCATACCCCAATTAGTCATTTAAAGTCCTTAACCAAGGTTTCAAAGTAAGGCGAGGGGTAATGGTTCGGTCGCGAAACGCCGTTACTTAAAACAGTCGTTTCTCCTAAACCGTACATCAGATTCAAACGAACCACATATCAAAACGAAGCTCGTAACATGAACTATCTAATCATGGCAATGTTCAAAACCTAACAGTGAGTTGACGGGTCCTGATGTTAAGGACAAAAACAGTCTAAAGTAAATCGGGCATTAAGACGGCTATGTTTACGTGATTACCAAATTTGTACAACTCCAAATCAATCCACAATCAACCCACAATCAACATTACAACCCAAAATCCCTCCAAACCTCACCACATCAGTCCATTACTTCATGTTTTAACCAACTCATTCAATCACAACAAAAGCTACTAACCATATTAAGGTTCATTAACTAATAACCAAGATTCAACCATCAAAATCTCTACAAACTCAACCAAACTTTAAACAAACAAGCATCATGCTTCACATATACTATATCAATCATAACCATTCCTAAATACTTAAAACTAAAGCTAGGGTTTGGAGTTTATACCTTCTTGAAGCTTCTTAACACAACACAAGAGCTTTGAATGCCTAAAGAACCTTGATCATTGCTTGTATAACCTTAAACTTTCATAAAAATTCAAGAAAACTAAAGTTATTTTTTGAAAGTTACTATTCACCATCTTCTTCCTTGAATTATTGGAAGAGATTATGAAGGAATTTGAAGCTTAAACTTATAGGATATCCATAACTAATCATAAGGAACCTTGGATAATTACCTTGCAATTTAACAATGGTTGGATCTTGGATTTTGAAATTTTCCTCTTTGAAAAAGAAGAAAAGCCGAGAGCTTGGTTGCTTGAAATGAAGTCAAGATGTGTTTTTGTGTTTGTGATTTGTTTTGCTTGGTTGCTAGGTTTTTGTTTTGTTTAATTACCCTTTTAACCATGTAAAATTGTGTGGTTAATAATCAACCACACTTCCTTCTTTTTGGTCATGCTCATGTCATCCCCTTATGTCATCATCCCACACTTGTCCTCTTCTTGTTGGTGAGATGACATCACCCTCCACTAACTCTTTGATTAACTCCTAATCACTTGGCTAATGGTCGCTGATCTGTTATACGGTTCGCTTAACTTTCGTTCTCGTTTATCATTTGAGGGATCATACACGGGATCTTATTACTTGGGTTCCCTTAACCTTTCTCAATATATTATATTCCTTTTATGATCCTCTCTTATAATCCTTGAATTTAAATCCTTTTAATCATGTTACCCTATACTCAATTCTTTCGGTATCTGGTGGATTTTCGGGAAAAATCAAAGTGTTCGGATTTGGATTCTAACGATCTTTACATACACTTATATACCACATAGAGTACTAATAATATCTCAGAAGATCAATAAAAGAACCCCTACATAGTGTGGTATGAAAAGTTTTCTTATTCAGCATAATCAGCAAAAGCACTATTCATAAGGGTTTCAAAAATTCCAAAAATTGGGGTTATTACACCTTGCTTTTTCCCAAAAATCTACCAGATACCGACAAAATTAAGAATAAGGTAACATGATGAAAAAGATTACAATTCAAGGATTATAAGAGAGGAACATTTAAGGAATATAAAATATTAAGAAAGGTTTAGGGAAGCCCAAGTAATAAGATCGCGGATATGACCCCTCAAACGATTAACGAGAACGGGAGATAAGCGAACCGTAAAACAAATAAACGACCAAGAGACAAACTTGTACAAGAAGCCAGGTATCATGACATCATCAACCATAAAATAAAGACAAGTGGCAAGAGGATGGCATAAGCTTGATGATGTAAGCAAGGTTAGAAAGATATTTAGCAAGGATGAATGGTGGCCAAGTGTTTTAACCTTGGTTAAACCAAGGTTAATATTAACCAAACAAGCAAAACACCACACAAATCACCAAGACAAATCAAATAAGCATTCTCCTTCATTCTTCTTCTCTTGCTCACGGTTTTTCTTCAAAAAAGCAAGGAAAAATTTCCAAAGTTCATCATCCAAGCAAGCATAAATTCCTAGGTTGGTTTGGTTGGATTCCATAATTATAAATTTAGTTATACCATGAATCTAAGCTCTTAATTTCAAGGATTTCATGGCTAATCAATTCTCTAAATTTTTTAGTGAATAGTGATTTCAAAACTTTAACTTTTTGTTCTTGAATTCTTTTGCAAGATCAAGGTATTAGAAGGTTAGATCAAGGCTCCCTAAGGCTCCCTAGCAACTTATTACACTCCAAGGAAGGTATAATCTCTAGAAATCTAACTTTGACTTTCAGTTTTTTTATGAGTTATGGATGTATTGGTGTTATATACTAAGATCCATGTATGTGTAGTAACATCCATGTATGTTTAGTTAGTTTTGATGGTTTAAGAGGTAGTGTTTGATGGATCTATGTTATTACTTGTAATGAGTTATGATTTTGGAAAGTTTTGACTTGAATTGGTAGTTTTAGGTAAGATCTTGGGTTGGTAATGTTGGTTGATGATTTGGTGAGGATTGGTGATTGTTTGGATTGGTAAAATTTGGAAAACACGTAAATATAGCCGTCATAACGGCCATTTTCTTTTAGACTGCTTGTGCATGAATTTCGGACCAGAGAACTCCCTGACCAAACTATAACTTTTCCATGTTTAGCTAGATCATGTCCTAATCTTCGTTTTGGTATGTGGTTCGCTTAGATCCGATTTACGGTTTAGGAGAAATGACCGTTTTAAGTTACGGCATTTCACGAACGAACATTTACCCTTCGCTTAACTTTGAAACCTTGTTTAAGGCCCTTAAAAGACTAATTGGATTACGAAACAATTATGTAGGTGGATTAGGCAGTTGGTAAAGTACTCGCGAAAGAGTCTCCTTAGAACATTTAACGGTTAATTTTATAAAAATGGTGGAGCCGAGGGTATTCGAGCGACTAATGAAAATCGTTAAGCGCAGAAGCGAATGTTAGGGTCTAAGTGGATAAAGTCTAGTTTCTTAAGCGACTTTGTTTTAATTCTGGATTATGTTGTTGTTCATAGGTTACTGGACCAACTCTAAGCTTAAGTCTACCCCGGAATACTCAGGCAAGGTTTCTACCCGCATAACTGTTGTTGTGATGTATATATGTATATGCATTATCTTGTGATAAGTGCATGATTGTTATTAGAAAATCTTGTGATATATTGGAGCATGCTGATATGATATATATATATGCATGCATATTTCGTAATCTTGATATCTTGTTAACGATTCAGTTGTTTATAAACTGCATAATACCTATGCTAGAGATAGGCATTATTTGCGTATACCCTTAGTATAGGGGACCCAAAGGTTAACCTTTTCCTAAACCGGGAGGCGATGTTCCCGAGTATATTATATATGTATATATAGTTTTCAAAACTATTAATCGAATAATGTTTATTCGATAGTTTTAAATTATAAGTGAATATTAGTTTGAATATTCATTCGAGAACTTATGACTCCGTTTATTTTATTAAATAATATTCATTATTCTCTTAAAGAATAATGTTTCGTTATTCGCCAAGTATTCGAGAAATGATTGATATCGTCAATCATTCTTACCTTAAATATTTTCATAAAGTTATTTTCAAAACTTTTACTTCATTTGCTTTGATAAAAGTTATTCGTTATTTGAATATTATTTATAGCATAATATTCAGATATTCTTTGCTTATCTTGGAATTGATTTATTCTATCAAATCATCTTTATTCCAAACCCTTTCAAAATATTTTCGAGTCTTCAAAATGATTTTAAAGGCTAGAGCGGATCCCAAAACTTGTTTTCAAATTTAAGATCTTCCTTTCGAAGGGGATTTAAATAATCGCTTAAAAATCTGAGGGATCCGGCTCTGTGGTGTATTTTATATTCATAACGAGGTTGTTGTTTTGATAAATGAATTTGATTACTTGCCTAACATTCGGGAAGTAAGTCCATCTAAATGAGTCGGCATAAGCGACAGGTCGGGGTACGGTCTATCAAAGTGTAAGTGGCTGGGTGGCAGTCCATCAACGCGTAAGAGGCCGGGTGGCGGTCCAGCACAAGGTCCTAATGCGGCCAGGGTGATGATCGGTGGGGGATTTATCCATCTACTAGTAGAAAAGGTTACTTAATTGGTATCTTTGCTTGATCAGCAAGATATTGGTTTTATGCCAAAGTTTTCTTCTTTCCAAATTCATTCAGTATTATAACTCTGTTTATACTGTTCATAACGGAGGTTTTCAAGGAAAGTATGAGATATATATATATATAGGTGTGTATATATATTGGGACTTAATGAAGTATCTCGTAACTTCATTTTTCTAATGATATTTCAAAGATTGAATCTATTCAAGTCTTATCTTGTAGTCTCATCTATGTGATGAACTTTTGAAACTGATTATACGTTGAACGGTGGTAGTTCAAGTAGTATTCGGAAAAGATATAAGATATAAGTATATAATTTTACAGAGAAAATACTTATATTCATATAAACTTCTGAGAATCAAACTGCAATTTCAAGGCGTTACCGGATTCCGATTGGAAAGCTCGAGTACTCAAAACGAAGGTCTTGAGGTGTTCTATCAGAATCAATAAGCCTTACAACTGCAGAATCAAAGGGTATTTTTCTATAATTTCTATTAATTTTGAATTATTTTGATTAAAAATATGAATTTTTGTTCGGATGATTGTTTGAATGATTTGATGTTTTTATGTTGTAGAACTTTTCTTCCTGATGATTTTGATTTGTCATATGACTGATTTGGAGTTTAATAACATGTTTAAAATTGAGTTTGATTTTCGAATTTTGAAATTAGGGTTTATAACCCGTATGAATGTTCTTGATTGAATTTGGGGGTTTCTTATTTAGGGATTAACAGATGTTCTAGATGGGTGGGTTTTGTTCCCCTTAAAATTTGCAGTCGATTGGTGTATAGTATTTTAACAGACGATCCCTGGTTCGAAGGGAGTTGACATTTGAAGTTTCTTCGAGTTCACCGGAAATCGGCGAACTTCTCGGCCAATTTTCGGCCAACTCAGGGATTGTTAGGATGAATTGATTGTTGGGTTGTGTTCCTGGTGAGCCATAGTTGTGATCTGGAGGTGATGGTGGGGTGAGGATGCCGGAATCGTCTTCTCCGGCGAGACAGGACATTTTCCGGCAAACCCCTGTAAAAATTGCAGTTACCTACCTGTGGTTTTGAAAGAGAAACAGTTCAGTCCCTGAACTTTCCAGACTTTGCAAAAATAGGATTCCTGTTTATAAATTATTTAAAAATTATATTTTCTATTTATTTTAATTATAAAAATTCATTTTTAATTACTGAAAATTCCAAAAATTATTATTTTAATTCCAAAAATTATTTTTAATTCAAAAATAAATCTGAATTATTAGTTAATTAATTTTAATTAATAATTAATTGATTAATTGGTCAATTAATTCGAAAATTAATTGATTAACTGATTTTATTAATTTTTAATTGATTTTAATTAATTATTTAATTAGATTTAATTATTTATAAATGATTTAAAAATTCCTAAAAATAGTTTAGAGCTTTAAAATATTATTTTAAATTATTTTCAAGGCTCGATAATTATAATAAAAAAAATTTGAAGCCAGATTTGGAAAACCGAACCCTGTTTATTGTTTTAAAATTGATCCAACGACCCGTTTTGACTCCGAAAAATGTTTTAAAAATCATATTAAATACCCGAAAGACTGTTTATGGCCCAAGACTTCCTTATAAATGAAATTTCATTGATTATTTGACGTGCTCTGTGCTATATGTGACTTATTTGTTTGACTGTCGGTCTATGTGATCAGTGTTTACTTGTTTTAGCATAACTTTTAATCCGTAAATCGGATTTGGGTGAAATGAAGGGTAGATGAAACCTTATGACGTCCATATGATGACTAGAATAATGTGAGATGAATATTGATAGATACTTATGATGCCTAGCATAGTAGACAAGGTGTAGAAAAGGGAAGCAGGTGATAAGAAAATGAAATCGATGTGTAGAAAATACAGCAGGTGATCAGTGAATAGAAGCAAGGCATTGAAAAGTAGACGAGTGGTTGTTGAATAAAGTCAGTACACAAGTACGAGTGAAGTTGGAATCGATTGTGATAAGGCAAGTACTTATAAACCTTTTTCGAGACATAATGCTAATATTTCTAAATTCTCTCATGGTAAATTTTGAAGTAGTCAAAATAGTTCTGTTTTATATTGTAAGTACTTTGAATCCTTCAGCCTTGAACCTGAGCCACATCATTTGATCTTTGAGCCGCAAGCCTTATTCTTTGTGAACCATTTCTTGTTGATTTACCAGATACTAAACCACAAAAATACGACACTACTCCAGAAACATATACCCATCATATACCAAACACTGGAACAGAATTACTTAAATATACAGAAACTTTTATACTCCACCAAACCTTGTGACATCAAAGAACTAAACCCTGTAAGATCATTGTTCATCTAATACCCGATTCTCCTACAGGATGAAGGCCATTTCTTATACATACATTGATACACCCTTCTGATACTCATGAAATGCATCATGCCTTTATACAAATGTTTCATCACTATTGATTATGATCTTATTTTACTAAATTATATTGTTATTCATATTAAATTGCTTTAGAATTGGATAGATTTCATTATGTGGACCAGATTCGTGGTCAGACCAGATTCGTGGTCGAATTAGGCCAATGTATGCCGT
The DNA here is from genome assembly GCF_009905375.1 of Apium graveolens. Classification (NCBI taxonomy): domain Eukaryota; kingdom Viridiplantae; phylum Streptophyta; class Magnoliopsida; order Apiales; family Apiaceae; genus Apium; species Apium graveolens. The sequence goes on along the minus strand of NC_133654.1, from coordinate 31,182,188 downwards.
GGATCCAGTTTATAGAGCATAGTCGTGTGCCTTGCTCGGGGTTAGTGCGTGACTGATCAGCAGCCTAACCTTGATTTTAAAATTTAAAATGAATATCTGATTTTAATGATTGTTTAACAAGAAACTTGATTCCTCTGAATTATCTCATTTCATCATTGATTAACCTCAGTTACTGTTAGTGTGACTTGCTGAGCTAGTTAGCTCACTCTTGCGAATATTTTTATGTATTCTATAGTTAAGAAGGATACGGTTGATAGCGGGGTTTACCAGTTCAATGTACGAGCTAGGATTCCAGATTGAGTTGGAGCGAGCTAGCAGGAGCTTATTACGGTAGCGAGATAGTAAGATTGTAAGAATGATTTCATTATCAGTTGTAAGTTAAATTATGTTAAGTATATTTGTGATGTCATGTCTAATAATGATTTCTGTTTAGTTTTCAGATCTTGACTAACAGGACAAATCAGGACTTAACTGGAAATCAGTACTTATACTGAAGTCAGAACTTAAGATATCAGAATTTAAGTTATCAGAACTTAAGATATCAAAAGATATTCATCAGGAGATAATATCAGGACCTAAGAACACTTTCAGATAAGGAAGGCGGCTGATTGAAAGGAAAGAAGATCAAGACTAAAACAGGAAGAGATATGCATGGAGAAGAATTCTATGAAGAATAGAAGACTTGGAGGAAAAGATAACTAATTGATATATTTTAGGATGCAGAGTTATATTCGATATCAATTAGAGATTATCTTGTAACTATGTGGTATATAAACACATCATAGGGTTTATACTAGATGTGTTATCATTATCGAGAATATTATTCATTGTAACCCTAGCAGCTCTCGTGATATTTGTTCATCACTGAGAGAGAACTGTTCCATTGCAATACTATTTTATTAATAAGATTATTCTGTGTTACATACTTGTGTTCTTAATTCGATTTGATTGTATTATACACTGTATTCAACCCCCTTCTACAGTGTGTGTGACGTAACAAGTGGTATCAGAGCCTATCTGTTAACACATATACAGTAAAGATCCAAAACAATCATGTATGAAGAAGAATAAACTCCAACCAAGCCCATCAAAACTGAGGAAACTCCAAAGACTCAAATCTATAGTCGATATGAGACTATTAGGGTTCCCATGCTGAGACCTTCTGAGTATCCCATATGGAAAGTGAGGATGGCTATGTTTCTGGAAGCTACAGATCCAGAATACTTTGACAGAATTAATGAAGGACCACATAAGCCAACCAAGCTCTCAGTTGTAGTTGCAGATCAGCCAGCAAAGATTGTACCAAAGGAGAAAAGTGAGTATACAGCTGAAAATATCTCATCTATTACCAAGGATGCAAAGGTAAGGCATTTGCTGCATAGTGTCATTGATAATGTCATGTCAAACAGGGTAATAAACTGCAAGACTGCAAAGGAGATATGGGATGCCTTGGAGACAAGATGCCAGGGAACTGATGCAATTAAGAAGAACATGAGGACTATACTCACTCAAGAGTATGAGCACTTTGACTCAAAACCTGATGAGTCATTAATTGGTTTATATGACAGATTTGTCAAACTCTTGAATGATCTGTCACTGATGGATAAGGAATATGATCTTGAAGATTCTAATCTTAAATTCCTTTTAGCTCTTCCTGAAAGTTGGGATTTGAAGGCAACTACTATAAGAGACAACTATGCTCTTGATGAAACTACTCTTTATGCAATTTATGGTATGCTCAAAACTCATGAACTTGAGATGGATCAAAGAAGCAAGAGACATGGGAGAAAGTCAAGAACAGTTGCTCTTAAGGCTGAGGAGGAATCCCCCAAAGTGGCTGCCTTAAAGAAAGGAAAAGGAAACGCTCTCATCATAAAGTCTGATTTAGATTCATCAGGTTCTGATGATGATGAGGATTCAGAAACTGAAAGTCTATCTGAGATGGATGCTGATGAAGAGATGATGAGATTGGGTGCTCTTATGGTGAAGGGTATCACAAAGATAGCCTACAGGAAATTCAGAAGGGGAAAGAAGTTTTCCAGGAAAAGTGGAAGTTCTGATAAGAAGGGATTCAGAAAATCTGAAGGCAAAGCAGGAAAGTCTGGCAGAGGAGATTACTCAAATATTAAATGCTACAATTGTGGTGAGAAAGGCCACATATCTCCTGATTGCAAGAAAGGAAAAGGTGAAAAAGGCAAGGCACTTGTCACAAAGAAGAAAAGCTGGACAGACGCTTCAGATTCTGAAGATGAGGTGAACTATGCCTTGATGGCAAATGTTGATAGCAGTTCTGAAGCTCCTGAGTTAAAGGTACCTCAAACAACTTATGCTTTTCATACTGATGATATTACTGAGTTGAGATCTTATCTTAAAACCATATTCATTAGCTATAGAGATTAGAATTTAACATGTGATAGGTTAACATCTGAAAATCTGGCTTTTAAGAAAAGGAATGACTATTTAGAAAAGGAGTTAGTTATGTTCCATCAAACTCAGAAAGAAAGAGATGATGCTTTTTATGTTAGAGATGAAGTGCTAAAATTGAATCAATCTCTAAAAACTGAGTTAGAAAAGGAAAGAGAGATTATCAGGACTTGGACTAACTCTGGCAAAATAACTCAGAATTTGCTAAGTAGTGGAAACTGGAAAGAGGGCTTAGGTTATGGAGATGATAAAAGTGAAATAGGAACTGAACAAATTAAGCCAATTATTGTTAAACAGACTAATAAGACAAAGGTAAATCCTGTTAGGTTATGGAGATGATAAAAGTGAAATAGGAACTGAACAAATTAAGCCAATTATTGTTAAACAGACTAATAAGACAAAGGTAAATCCTGTTAAGTTTGTAGCTAAAACTGTAAAGTCTGATTCTGAAAAGATGAAAGATATTGATACAGAAGTTAAGGCAGAGTCAACTTCTGACAAATTAAAACATGATAAACTAGCTGAAGTTAACATAGGCTTAATCACAAAGAAGCAGCTTAAGTATAAGCTGAAAGAGATTAAGAATGTAAACAAGGTAAAGCCACCTAGGAAAAATAGGAATGGAAAGGAAGGTGTGAATAAAAGCAATAATTATAAGCCTGTTCTGAATGCTCCTAGAAAGAAATGCAATAACTGTGGAAACATTAACCATCTTGCTTCTTTTTGCAGGAAGAATAAGGATATAAACTTTTTACCTCCTAAATCAGGAGTTAAGAGTCAGACTGTTAGGTTTAAACCACAAAATCATTGTTTTCATTGTGGTAGTTTATGGCATTCCATTTATACTTGTAAGGAATATCATAGTTTGTACTATGATTATTATCAAATAAAACCTTCTTTAAAGAAAGTTTGCATTATTCCTTCTAGTATAAGTTCTGATGCAAAGTCTGATATCGTAAAATCTGATAAGAAAAATGGTAGTATATACTCTGAAGTTAAATCCGTTGCAAATGCTAACAAACTTAATAAGGCCAAAGGATCCAAGCAAGTCTGGGTCCTTAAAACTAATCATTAGTGGTTTGTGTGATTACAGGGCAACATGAAAAACATCCTAGTTCTGGACAGTGGATGTTCAGGATATATGAATGGAAATAAAGCCCTGCTATCAGACTTTGTGGAGAAAGATGGCCCAGGAGTTTCTTATGGAGATGGCAACATGGGAAAAACTCTGGGATATGGTAATATCAACCTTGGGAATGTCATCATTGAAAAAGTAGCTCTAGTCGCAGGACTTAAACACAATCTGCTGAGTATTAGTCAAATCTGTGACAGATGTTATCATGTGGATTTCTTTAAAGAACACTGTGAAGTTGTTAGCAAATCTGCAGGCAAAGTTGTTTTGAAGGGATACAGGAATGGTAACATTTATGAATCCAAGTTTTTAACAAGTTCTGATGGTTCTGCAATCTGTCTGTTAAGCAGAGCATCAATTGAAGAAAGCTGGGATTGGCACAAGAAACTCTCTCATTTAAATTTTAACAATATAAATGAACTAGTCAAGAAAGATCTTGTGAGAGGATTGCCAAAATCAGTATTTGCTCCTGATGGCCTTTGTGATTCATGTCAAAAGGCAAAACAAAGAAAATCTTCATTCAAGAGCAAGACGGAATCTTCAATTCTTGAGCCTTATCACCTACTACATGTTGATCTATTTGGTCCAGTGAATGTCATGTCTATTGTAAAGAAGAAATATGCTATGGTCATAGTAGATGAGTTCACCAGATACACATGGGTGTATTTCTTGCACATAAAAAGTGAAACTGCATCTATCTTGATTGATCATATCAAACAACTGGATAAATTGGTCAAAGACTCTGTGAAAATCATAAGAAGTGATAATGGCTCTGAGTTCAAGAATATGATTATGGAAGAATTCTGCAAAGACCATGGAATAAAGCAGGAATTATCTGCTCCTGGAACCCCACAGCAAAATGGAGTTGTTGAAAGAAAGAATAGAACTCTTATTGAAGTTGCAGGAACTATGCTTGATGAAGCAAAGTTACCAACCTACTTTTGGGCTGAAGCTGTGCAGACTGCTTATTTTACTCAGAATGCAACACTTATCAACAAGCATGGAAAGACACCATATGAGATGTAAAAGAAAAAGAAGCCAAATCTGAAGTACTTTCATGTATTTGGATGCAAGTGTTTTGTTCTTAAGAATCATCCTGAACAGCTATCCAAATTTGATCTAAAAGCTGATGAAGGAATTTTTGTTGGATATCCACTTTCCACAAAAGCCTTCAGAGTCTACAATTTAAGAACAAGGGTTGTCATGGAATTTATCAATGTCTCTTTTGATGATAAGAAGATTACTGGACTTGAAAATTTCAATGATCATGATCAGCTGAGATTTGAGAATGAAGTTTTAAATTCTAATTCTGTAAATTCTGATAGTCTAAATCCTTATATTGCAAACTCTGATGGGTTAAACTCTTATGTTATTGAAACTTTAGTGACTACGCCAAAGGAAAATGCACCTGTGCAGGGGGAGCATATTGAAGATCCAACCACATCTCAAGAAGCATCAGAACCTAGAACGGGCTCTTTAAGTTCTGATTCATCAAGTTCTGATGGGCCAAGTTCTGATAATTCTGGAAACTCAAATTCTGATTTATCAAGTTCTGATGGGCCAAGTTCTGATAATTCGGGAAACTCAAATTCTGAAGGATCCAACTCAAAGAGCATAATTTCAGGGGGAGTATTAGAAAATGTTGATGGAGACAACATGGATCATGGGGGAGCATCTAGTTCTAGAAATCATCTTCCATCTGCAAGGAGGTGGACTAAAGCACATACACCTGACTTGATTATTGGAGATCCTGAAGCAGGTATTAGAACTAGAACAGCAACATCAAATGAATGTCTCTATCATTCTTTTCTTTCTCAGGCTGAACCAAAGAAAGTGGAAGAAGCTCTTCAAGATGCTGATTGGGTGCAAGTAATGCAGGAAGAGTTAAATGAATTTGAAAGAAATAAAGTCTAGACCCTAGTGCCAAGACCAAAGAATAGATCTGTTGTTGGTACAAAGTGGGTGTTCAGAAATAAAACTGATAGTGATGGCATAATTACAAGAAAGAAAGCAAGGCTGGTTGCAAAAGGATATTCTCAACAGGAGGGAATTGATTATGATGAAACATTTGCACCAGTTGCTAGATTGGAAACCATAAGGATATTTCTGGCTTATGCTGCTCACAAAAAGTTTAAATTCTTTCAAATGGATGTAAAAAGTGCTTTTCTTAATGGAGAATTGGAAGAAAAAGTATATGTTGAAAAACCTCCAGGTTTTGTAGATTCAAAATTTCCTAATCATGTCTACAGACTTGATAAAACACTTTATGGCCTTAAGCAAGCTCCAAGAGTATGGTATGAGACTTTAGCTCACTTTCTTTTGGAAAGTGGATTTAACATAGGGACTATTGACAAAACTTTATTCTATCTCAACCATAGAAATGACTTACTTTTGGTACAGATATATGTTGATGATATCATTTTTGGGTCTACAAATGACAGACTTTGTAAAAGGTTTGCCAAGCTAATGCAGTCAAGATATCAAATGAGTATGATGGGAGAACTTAACCATTTTCTGGGTCTTCAAGTCAAGCAGAATGAAGAAGGAACTTTTATTTATCAATCTAAGTACACCAGAAATTTGTTGAAGAAATTTGGAATGCAAGACTGTTCAAGTGCATCCACTCCTATGGTCACTGCAACAAAATTGGATAAGGATACTGGTACATCAGTAGATATTACTGATTACATAGGTATGATTGGCTCTCTACTCTATCTAACTGCAAGTAGACCTGATATTATGTATGTTACCTGTCTTTGTGCAAGATTTCAAGCAGATCCAAGAGAACCTCACTTAACAGCTGTGAAAAGAATTTTCAAGTACCTTAAGGGTACAACTGATCTAGGATTGTGGTATCATATGGAATCAAACTTTAAGCTAATAGGTTACTCATATGCAAATTTTGCAGGGTGCAAAATTGACAGGAAAAGCACAAGTGGAAGCTGCCAATTTCTTGGAGGCGGATTGGTTTCTTGGTTTAGCAAGAAACAGAAGTCAATTTCCACATCAACTGCAGAAGCAGAATACATTACTGCAGGAAGTTGTTGTGCACGAATTCTTTGGATGAAGAATCAGTTACTGGATTATGGGTTAGAATTTTATAAAATCCCTATTTGCTGTGATAATCAAAGTGTTATTGTTATGACAGGTAATCCAGTTCAGCACCTAATGACAAAGCACATCAGCATTAGGTACCACTTCATAAGGGAACATGTGATGGAAGGTACAGTGGAATTGCATTTTGTTCCAACAGATCAACAACTTGCAGATATCTTCACAAAACCACCGTGGAAGCTACTTTTACAAGATTGGTAAATGAACTTGGAATGGTTTCAGGTTCTTTTTCTAAATCTGTTTAGTTTATGTTCTGATACATCAGACCTTATGATCAATATTTACAGATATTACTATCTTTATGTAATCTGTGCTTAAATTGAAATTTACCTAAGTGCTGATTGTTGTCTGATATGAATTTCTAAACTCTGATAGTGATATGAATGTTTCTGTGACTATTCAATCCAATGAGGATAACTGTGCTAGATACTAACCTAGTAGTCTCTAATATACTAATGATGCCATGTTTGAAGTAACTGTTTATGTGGAAATCCATAACACAAGCAAATTATGATATTGAGCTTGGTTAGGTTTACTTTGTGTATCTTATTACTAAGTCAAAAACTAGATTAGTGCTTCTTATCTGTTAAGTTCTGATGTTGGTAAATCTTATGGATGTACTAAGTGCTGATAAGCCTCACTTATCAAAAGAAAAGGTAAAGAAAAGAAATAAATATCAGGTACTCCTTTGAGATCTAGAGAAAAATATATGTGGAAGGGAAGACCCAAGTGCATTGCTGGTATTAAGTAATATGCATTAGAAAAGCAAAATAAAATTTTCTTGGTGACTTTTCACATTCTCTGATTACTGGAGAAATATTCTGATAACAACATAAATTCTGATAAGCAGTCGTGACTCACTTACACTGAGAAGCCACTATAAAAAGGAATTTCAAAAGATGCATAAAATGAGCACAGAACAGTTGAGGTGGACTCATGCATGAACTCATTCTATAAGTAGACTTCAGACTAATGACATATTTTGAGCAAAGTTTTTAGTTATGCCTTATTTCTAAGATGTACTGAAGTGAATAAGACTTTACTCTTTGTCTGCTATTTAGCTTAAAGCACACACTTACACTCCATATGAATGATGAAAATTACTGTGGTGATCAATGTTGTTTTAGATGAACAGTTTAAGTGTTAGTTGCATAAATTTTCAGGACAAATTCTGATGGAAGTTCTGATGATTAAGTTCTACTGAAATCATATCAGTATTTGTGTGAAGAATTACAGAAATAAACATTCACTTTTTGGGTACAGGAGCCATATTCTGATGACCTTTAAATTTTGATAATAATCAAGTTCTGATGCTTACGTGACAGTATTTATTTACTTGATTTATTTTTGGTCAATACTTGAACGGTTATATTTTATCAGAATATTGGTTTAAGTGAGATAAAGACAGTAATAATCATTTCTTTAGTGGGAACCGTTTTTTTTTGAAAAACTGCATGTGCATAGTAATCATTACTTATTTCCCGTGCCCATTAACTTTTGCCTTAATTACTGCATGGCTGACAGGTGTATAGTCTGTTCCACTTCTCAATAACTGCTGTCAGATGGAGCGTATAAGTAAAAGAGATAAAATATTTTAAAATCTTTTACTTACATTTCTTTCTATACTCTCTCTATTTTTCTTATTTTCTCATATTCTCTAACGGTTTTCTATCCGGACATTCTATCAAACACCTTTCAGGCATTCTTATTTCTCACTTCTTTTTCAATGGCACCCAAGGATATAATCTTTAATGGAGCAAAGTTCATCCCCAACAACAATGCTGCCATTCTAACTAAGAGTGAAGCTATTTCAGAACTTCATTTTATTCAGGATTTCTTATCTCATAGTGAAATTGGGTTCGCTTTGACGCAGCCATCCTATCTATCTGGAACTCAAGTTCTGACGTTTTGGCGTACAGGACTTTATGATGATGGTGGTAAGGATGGGACTCCAAGCATCATTTTTACAACAAAGGAGGTTGAGTATGTTGTTACTCCGGCAACAGTTAGAAAAGCTCTAAACCTACCTGAAAACTGTCAATTTAGTTCTACTATTGAGGAGACATTGCTACAGCAAATGATGGCTAATTTAGGTTATGAGGAGAGTTTGGCAAAGTTGGGCCAACTTAAACGCCCACATATTCGAAGAGAATGGAGCTTTTTCTTCGATTGCATCACCAAGGCGTTCGCAAACAAATGCTCAAATTTTGATGCCATTCATATTCTAACACAACAAATTGGGTATGCACTCTTAAACCAGTCTCATTTTGATTATGCAAAGTCTGTGTTATGTTTTATAGGAGATAGAATGAAAGAGGACAGGAATGTAGTTTACTTTGCTAGGTTCTGTCAGTTAATTTACAGTTACTGTACATCAGATGAACCACAACCAGCAAGTGAACACATAGAACCTTTTAGGTTAGCTAAGAGGGCTTTTACTGATCTCTTAACTGCTGACAACAAGAAGGGAGTTTTGAGATCCCTTAGAATTCCTTTATTAGTAAAGCAAGCTCTGGTAAATGCTGATTCTGATACCTATTCATTACTATATCCTGATGTCCAACCCATCAACACACAACAGCCATCAGAACCCACCATTAACCAAACACAGCAACCTCAGCCATCAGCACATAATCAAGTGAAGCCTTCTCCTTCTAGAGCAAAGAGGACTAAGACAGTACCTCAGGCACAACAGAAAAGAAGGAAGATGATTTTAAGAGATGAATCTGATGATGAGGCACAGGTTCAACCATCAGAACCTGTTGCTGAAGTAGCTGAGAAGGTCTCTTCTCAGAAAGCTCAAGAAACTGGGAGTTCTAGGCCCTTATAAAGGCTTAAAAAGCTAGACTCTGATGATCAAGCTCCTAAAGTCTCTCCATAAGCTAAGAGACTTAAAAAGCAAAGAGCAAGGAGGGCTGTAGAATCATCAATCTCTAAGAAGGAATGGAAGCAGCAGCTGAGGAAGGAGGTCAGGAATCTCTGATCTCAAAAGACCCAATTGTGATTGAATCTCTTCCCACTACTGAACCAGACTTTACTGAAGCTCACAAATCTCCTATTCAAGAGTCAGAGAATACTCAAGAACACATGCCTACACCTCATGTGTCGCCTATCATTGATCAAGTACATGCTGATAATCCAGGTACAAGTGCTGAAATAGATATTCATAACTTGAATGTGCCTGAGGTTCTGTACTTGGAAGCTCCAACCATTCCTCAGCAAACTCCACCAACAACTTCACTGCTAGATGCTAATGTCCATGCAGATGAATCTTCTATTGTTTCACATACAATTATTCTGTCACAAGATGCTGATACTGAAGATTCTGCAAGTTCTGTTGAAATAAATGCTGAAAATACTGGTGAAGCTGCTACAAATGAAAATGCTGATGCAGCTGGTCCTTCAGGACATGCACCTCTACAAACAGTTGATAAAGCTGATTTGATTAAAAAGTGTGTGAGAGAGGATGCACCAGTACCTTTGAGTGAAACCTCCAGAGGAAGGGAATGGATTAAGGAGTGGAACAAAGTTGATTTTGTTCCTACTGCAAATATTCTTGTTAAGCACCTGGCTAAAGCTGATGAGATGCTGATGAATGATGACTTCAAAGCACAGCTCAGAGTTACCGCATTGAGTACCAGGAACCTTCAAGGTCAACACTCAATAACTCAAGCCAAGGTGGACAAAATTCAAGAAACACTGATTAAGCAAGACATGAATTTCACATTGGGCAAGAAAATATTTTTTAAGCCAGCCTTTGACCGCATTGGGTATATAGAAAAGACTCAAGAAAAGCAGCAAGCTCAACTATCTGATATTTTAAAGAATCAAGCTGCTCAACAAGACCAACTCAATGAAATCCAAAACTCTGTGGAATTGCTTGTCTCCCTGCTTCTACCAGATTATACCAAAAAGGGGGAGAATGTAATTAAGTCCAAATGCAAAACTGATCGACCACTAAAGGGTAAGGATGATAATAATGAAGACCAGGGAAACTCTGAAAGGAGTAGAGGTCTAAGTCAAGGCAGGGGTTCTTTATCAAGAAAAGCCAGAACTACAAGTCAAATAACAAGTTCTAATGCTGGGAGAAGAACAAGTTCTGATACTGGTAAAAGGATAAGTTCTGATGAACAAACTCTGAAACTTGGTGAAGAGATCTCCAAGAGGTTGTTCCTAAAGGACAGTCCAGGCATGGATATTGAAAGTCTGAAGGAAGAAGAGATTAGACTGAAAGCTGAAAATGACAAATCTAAGTCAAAGTCTAAAACTCAAGACACAACAAAGAAACCACATAAGCCTAAGGGCATTGTGATCAAAGAGAGGACAGATACTGAGGCATCTAAGGCCAAGTCCAAATCACAGGTGGAAGTTGATCCTAGATTCAAGGGTAAGGCAAAAGTTGATGAACCTGTAAAGATATATATGCCAACTATGGATCTGAAAGTAAATACTGATGAAGATATAACTCTGATTTTGAAGAAGAAAAACAATATTCAAGAAACCTCTGACAGAGCTCAAGTTGTCTTAACATCAGAAGAAAAGGAAACCTCTGACATTGCTCATGTTAAATCTTCAAAATTTCTATTACCTGGGTTTACTAAAGCTCAACAATCTGCTCAACCTATGAAGACTTCAACAAATGTTTTTAAGGGTAGATTGCTCCAAGGGAAGGAAGGTAGAGATAAAACAGGATTGGGTAATGCTGATGAGAAAAGAGTAAACAACTTTATCTTAGATCCTACATCTCTTTCTAAACCAGGAGTAGGGACAACTCCAGAAAGACTAAATCAATTGGAGTCTGTACAGATGGTTTACAATTCCAAGCTGAAAGAAGACATAATGCTTTATTTTATGACAGATGGAAGAGTATTTCAGATAAGAAAGGATGCAATTCGGTTGAAGTATTATGAAGAACTGCAACATGTTTTATTTCTACTTCAAGTGAAGAACAGGTCAACAGATGGTGCTGCCAGTTACTTAAAATCTGATATTCAAAGACAGAAGAAACTTTACTCTGTAAAGTCTGACAGACCATACTATCCAAAGTACAGAGCTCACAATGGTGAATTAGTTGAGATGAAGCCTAATACCATCAAGATCACTACATTTCTGTGTATTAAGGGTGTTGAATTTAATCTGGAGTCTGATAAAGCTTATCTGATCAGATTGGATCAGGAAATAAGGAAAGCAAAGATTAATGATCTCAGGGCTGCTATCTTTCAGATAGGAGAAGATACAGTTGAACTTAAAGATGCTAAAAGGAGGATGATAAATGAACTTGAATATGCTGAGAGAACTCTTCTGAAGAATATCTCAGAACAACTCCTGACATTCAAGAGATCAAACACTGAAGCCAAGTCAAGGACTACAACTGTTAAATTTTGAAGGATATACAGGCTAAAGCTGATATCAGACTTTAAGGATGGTAAAAGCTACATGGACTGTGAGTTGTAGTTATCTAGTCAAATTCTCATATGCATGTGTACTTAATGTTTTTGACATCATCAAATATCTATTGAACTTGTATATTATACTAATTTACAAGTTGGGGGAGATTGTTAGATATATTTGTGATGTCATGTCTAATAATGATTTGTGTTTAGTTTTCAGATCTTGACTAATAGGACAAATCAGGACTTAACTAGAAATCAGTACTTATATAGAAGTCAGAACTTAAGATATCAGAACTTAAGTTATCAGAACTTAAGATATCAGAAGATATTCATCAGGAGATAATATCAGGACTTAAGAAGACTTTCAGATAAGGAAGGCGGCTGATTGAAAGGAAAGAAGATCAAGACTAAAACAAGAAGAGATATGCATGGAGAAGAATTCTATGAAAAATAGAAGACTTGGAGGAAAAGATAACTAATTGATATATTTTAGGATGCAGAGTTATATTCGATATCAATTAGAGATTATCTTGTAACTGTGTGGTATATAAAAACAGCATAAGGTTTACACTAGATGTGTTATCATTATCGAGAATATTATTCAGTGTAACCCTAGTAGCTCTCATGATATTTGTTCATCACTAAGAGAGAACGGTTCCATTGCAATACTGTTTTATTAATAAGATTATTCTGTGTTACATAATTGTGTTCTTAATTTGATTTGATTGTATTATACACTGTATTCAACCCCCTTCTACAGTGTGTGTGACCTAAAAAATTAGTTGGAATTTGGTACGTTGTAATAAAAGTTAAGGTTGTGGCTTGTTTTCATACTTTAACCTGTTGCAATCCTTGGTTATGTAAAGCAGGGTCATTGCGAATAATATTTCATATACAGGTTTATATATTGTGTGTGTGTTACGGACCCCAAACTTCTGACCCGGGTTTGGAGGGCGCCACACGGATAGGAAATGTTCCGCAGTTTCCTGTAGGCATTGATGTCGTTGTAGCTGAGGTAGGAACTACCAATAGGCTAGGGTTTCAACTTTTGATGTACCAGACTTATGTATATTATGAATTGTAATAATGGCAAATAATATATAAATTTATTCAGAAACCCTTTTGAGGTGTAATGACTTATAATTGTGGAATAAAATGACTTGTGTTATTTTGGTATTCATCTCTGAGATTATAACTTGTGGTGTGTGTATATATTGTGGGGTCACAGTACGCAGTAATTGGTTGGTTATTTAGATTAAGTATTGTTAAGGGAAATGGAACTCGTGACAACCCAGATCCCCGACCCCAGATTTGGGGGTGTTACGGGTTATCACAATGTGGTGTGCACAACTCGAATATTTGTATAACCTAGAAGCTCTTAAGAATATTGTTCTTGAGAGATTTTTGTAACGGTTTATTAAAGATCAATATAAACTGTTATTTGATTCATATGTTCTTACTTTACTTTCATAAACATCGATTTATTTAGTAATTGTATCCAACCCCCCTTAAACAATTACTTTACTGGGAAACAAGTGGTATCAGAGCGACCAAATTAACTGTTAATTTACAAAGGTCAAGATGTCTGGATGTAAGTATGAAAGCATTAAAATTTCCCATCCTGAAGAAAGCTGATTACTCTACATGGAGAGTAAAGATGTTGATGTTCCTTTAAGCTATTGATGATGCATATGTTGATATCATCAAAACAGGACCTCCATATCCTATGGAAATTGTGGTTATATCTACAAATGCTCCTGAACACTATGCCATAAAGGAAAAATCAAAGTGGTCAGACATTGAAAAAGTTATTATGCTTAAAGATGCTAAAATTCGGAATATTCAGCACAACAGTTTAAACAATGTGATGTCAAACAGAGTTATTTCCTGTAAAAATGCAAAGGATATATGGGATGCCTTGAAAACACAGTGTCAAGGTACGATGGTAATAAAAAAGAATAGAAGAGTTGTTCTTGTACAAGAATATGAGCAATTCGATGCCAAAGCTGATGAGTCAATTACTGACATATATGATAGATTTCTGAAACTGCTGAATGATCTATCATTGGTTGGAAATGAATATGAAAAAGAAGACTTAAACACCAAGTTTCTGAGAGCTCTTCCAAAAGATTGGGATGCACAGGCCTCAATAATCAGGCATCAATATGATCTTGATTCTCTGACTCTGGATGAAGTTTATGGGATATTGAAGACCCATGCCTTGGAGATCCAGCAAAGAAAGAATAGAAAAGGTCAGAAGATAAAGGTTGTGGCTCTTAATGTTGAGACTCACAAACGCAAGGAAAAGATAAGTGAGAGGTCAAGGAGAAGGAACATTATGGAAGAATCAGATACTGATGATGTATCAGATCATGACACAGATACTGACGAGGATTCTGAGATTGATATGGATGATCCTCAAGTGGTTGAGATAGATGCAATGCTGATGAAAGGTTTCAGAAGGTTGATGTTTGGAAAACCACATAGGAGATGTGGTTTCAACATAAGGTTCTTTAGTCAAGGCAAAGAAAGGTTCAGAAGGAGTGATGGTCAGAACAACAAGGAAAGAAAGTTTGACAAGACCAAGGTGACATGGTACAACGGTAATGAAAGGGGACATATGGCAAGTGAGTGCCCCAAGACAAATGGAAAAGCTTTGGTCACAACAAACTCCAACAGAGACTGGATGGATTCATCAGAAATTGACAATGATGATGAAGGCTATGCACTCATGGCGGCTCACGGAGAGACTGCCTAGGAACTGATAAGGTACCTTCAGTTATATTTCCTGTTGATATTGATAATATGTATGAACTAAAAAATTTCTTGTACTCTTTGCATGTTACTTTTAAATGCAAGACTATTGAATGTGATAATCTGATTGTTGATAATAAGAGGCTTAAAGAAATAAATGAGTTCTTAGAAGCTGAGTTGGTGTGCATGAATGAACATGAAAAAGCATGTAAGAAAGCACAACATAATAAAATTCTGATAAACATCAGGTATGCTAGACTAGAAAAAGTTTTAGAACAGGAAAGAGAAGTGTTTAAGACTTGGATGACCTCAGGAAAAAAAGTTCATGATTTCATTAGTGATAAGAACTGGAAAGAATTTCTAGGTTATAACAAATTTGCTGATAGGAATATCAATAAATTAATTAATAACACTACTCTAGTTAAGTTTGTTGGAACTGATGAAAGAGGAGTTGAGTCAGTCTATGAATTTGGTTTTATCTCTAAGAACAATGCTGAAGAAAAGGCTAAACCTAAAGTCCTTGCTAAAATAAAAGAAGATCCTAAAATGAAAGACAAGAGAGGTAAAAACATAAGACTTCTCAGTAAGAGTCATTTAGACAAGAAGATATGTGAGATAACGTCTAAGGCTCCTAAACCTAGGTCTAAGAGAGGTAGAAATGGAAAACAAGGAATAAACAAGGTAAACAACTATAGGTACATTCTTAATGCACCTAGGAAAGCTTATTTTAATTATGGTAATACTAACCATATTGTGATTGATTGCAAGAAGCCTAAAAAGAAAATTTATAAAATTCCTGAATCTTACATAAGTGGTAGATCAGTATTATGCAAATCATAAAATCATTGTTCTCATTGTGGTAGCAGTTGGCATTTTATTTACACTTGTAAGGATTATCATAGTGTGTATCATAACAATTATGATCCTTTGCCTAAATTCAATAAAATTGTTGTTTTAAATAGAACTGCTAAATTAAATGTTCATACATCTTATAGAGTTAAAAATGTCAAGACAGATCATGATGGAGTAAATCCTGATGGATCAAATCTGGAAAAAAGGTTGACTAATGTCAAAATGCATAAGATGTCAAAAAGAACCCAACAAGTATGGGTTCTCAAAATTCTGACTGATTTCCATATTTCTGATTATAGGGAAACAAGAAGAATGTGCTTGTCTTGGACAGTGGTTGTTCAGCACATATGACTGGAAATAAATTCCTGTTGTTAGAATATGAGGAGAAGGCTGGCCCAATGGTTTCCTATGGAGATGGCAATGTAGGAAAAACACTAGGATACGACAATGTTATCATTGGAAATGTCATCATCTCAAACGTAGCTCTGGTAGATGGACTGAAGCATAATTTATTGAGCATTAGACAAATCACAGATAGAGGTTTCTATGTCGTGTTCTACGATACGCACTGTGAAATAGTTCATAAGATCACAAGGAAAACTATTTTCAAAGCTTACAGACATGGAAATATTAATGAAGCCAAACTTTATGCAAATACTGATGGTCCAAAAACTTGTCTGGTAACCAGGGCATTAGTAGATGGAAGTTGGAATTGGCACAAGAAGCTTTCTCAGCTCAACTTTAATAATCTCAATAAGCTGGTGAATTTTTATTGGTAAAAAGTCTACTTGTGAATAAAAGTTCCAAATAAGGAAAGAAGGCAAATCCTTATGATAATGCACATATTGAGGGGGAGAAACGTAAAATTATCAGGAACTGATAGCATAATTACAGGGGGAGTTTTGCATGAAACTAATTCTGTAATTTTTATTACTAATGATTTGTCAATTTTCGACAAAACGGTCAGTGGAGAAATTTCTTGATTTTACGGATAAATTAAACAATGCAAATGCTGAGGGGGAGAAATCATGATTAAAATTCTGATTTTGGATTACAAATTTTATCTCAACAAGTGATGGACATGACTTTTCTTGAAAAGGACGGTAACATTATTTTTTTTGTGATTTTTAAGTGTTACAGGTTTGTTTTATTCTATTTTGAATAAACATGTTAAACTTGTTATCATTATTAGTTTTGTATTGGGAATAGGAGCATGTAAAGAGACTATGTGTTATTTGCCTAGATACACGTAATATTATGCATGCAGTATTCATTATTACACGGTTAATCAAAGTGTACCTTTAGATTCCCAATAGGTTTTGGTTATAAAATCACGTCTTCTACTTCATATAAACCTCAATCACTCTCAATCGTCTCTCTCAAAACATCAAAGATCCAACTCTAGATCGTCAAAATTTCTCTCTCAATGGCTCACTTTTTCACTCGAAAATATAGCGTATACTTGCCTGCTCTTAATCATGCCGAATGAAGACTTTACTTTGACCCTTTCGGACTTAGAGTCCTAATTAATGGTCACCATTTTCATCCCGCTAAAATTCCACAGATGATCTTTGATCAACTGTGCTGGGATGATCAACTTGAGTTGCATCTTTTTAAACTGGAAATTCGCTTCGAAGAGGTTCGACGAGTTGAAGAGGCAGAGGAACATCGACTCGAACTCTTGGCGTTTCAAGAGAATATTATTTCTCTTGCATCATCTATCTCTCGCATATACCGAAGGCGAGAGAGGAAGAATAAGGAGGACAATAAGAAGACTAAGGAAGAGTAGTTCTAGTTCTTAGGAAATAGGATTAAAAAATTTTGTGGTCTATCTTGTAATGAATTTTAATATTATTAATAAAAGTTCTCTTCTTGTTTAATATCTAGCTCATAAATTATGAATGTTCATTATCTTAATATTTGCATGTGTGAATGTGTGTAATTTTGAATTATTTCATATTTTGCATTTGCATAACTAATTATTTTCAAGATATCTTCATCTTATTGATTTTGGAACAGATCAAGAAAACAGGTCTTTGAGCAAGAATCAGAAAATTGTACAAAGTGTTTTCGGATAAAAAAAAATAGTATTGCATACACAATGTTTAATTTTCACTTGATCCCGAACGATTTTACCACAAGAATTATGGGTGTTTTTGTCTAACAAAATGCTTGACAAATATAATTTTCCAAATCATGACGTTGTGGGACAGTGCACACCCAACCCTATTACTAACCCAAGTGTTCATTTTTCTTCACTTAAATTAAAATAAAAAATCACCTCCAATTCTTCACAGAAGGAATCAATTGCAAAATCAAAGACAGTAGCTAAGACTGATTTATCTCGGAGACAATCAGGTCTAAAGGTTATTTCACTCTCACCCATATCTTTGGAGCAACAAGGTGGAGTAAGGAAGAAAAGTGTTTCATTAGTAACACACAGAAAGAAGCTTGCAGAAAGCAAGAAAAGGAAAGCTCGAACTAGTACTAAACTGGTTGATGATTCATCACACTCTGAAAGTGAGAGTGATGGTCCAATTATGTTCAAGAAGCCTGCTAGACCAGTGGAGGTTACTGGTGCTAGTACAGGAGAAGACCAAGATTTGATTGTAGCTGCTAAACCTAAGAAAAGAAGATTAATGAAGTTAGCAAAAAAGTTCTCAAGAAACCAGATGGTCTTCAAGTATTGGCTGATATTACTCTGGATCAGGAATCTACAAATCCTGACAAATCTTTGTCAAATCCTGACAGGTCTGAAGCAATTCATGACAAGATTATGACAATTCCTGATCAAACAATTTTGACATCTCACACAGCCAAGAATGTTAAAATTGCTAAGGAAGTTGATCTACAGAAGTCTCTCAAGAGGAAAGCAAAGACTTCGTTCAATTCTCAATGCAAAAAGATCACACTTCAATCACCACAGATGGGGTACAGTACACAAGAACCATCTTCTCAAAGTGAAGATACACCTGTTAAAGCCCTAGCTACCCAAGAACCACCTGCTCAAAGTGTAGGTGCAAGCATATTCTCATATATGACTATTACTGACATTTCTCAAGAAAGTCATAGCTCTGTGGTTGATAATATGATGAAGACAGTACAAGACAGGAAATCTCATCAAAAGCACATTGCGGAATTGGATGGCTATTATTCATGATCCTAACTTTGAGGGAAGCACACAAGAACCTTCAGTTCAAAGGGTTGAAGAAGCTTTTACACCTTAAGTCACAGAAGAACCAACAGTTCAAAGTACTGTTGTAGACTTAGTATTAAATTTTACTAAGGGATCAATTTCTGACAAGCAGCACATTCCTGACACAAGGTCAATTCCTGATGAAGCTGTTCCTGATTCAACGGCTGTACTGATCACTTCTTAAGACAAGATTGAAGCAATCTTGGTACAAACACTCAAGGCTATACCAATGGTTGATACTCCTCAAGGTACAAATTCTCCAAACTCCATTTTATCTGCTGATATGACTATGATTTGACCTTTATAAAGGAACACCTCTAGTCATATGATCACATAAAACTCTTCTTAGCCACCTCTTATTTCTCTAGGACAAAATTTTCTGAGCTTTTCATGTGAGACTGAGAGAAAAGATTTAGTGAAAAACAGAATTCAAGAGAGGTAGGATCCTTACCTGACAAAAGGAGAGGTAGATGAGAGGCATGATTTAGTTAATCCAAGTGAGGAAGCTCTGACTCTTAAAAGTCATGAGATGAGTGGAGTGAGAGGTGATGAGATCACTTTAAAAGAACAGAGAGATTTAGGTACTCATGGTTTTTTTCTTACAGGATCTACACAGGTAACTAATCTTATTAAGTCAAATCTTGATTTAAAGCTCAAAGGCATAGTTCCTGATTCTGATGTTGATTCTAATATTTCCAAAAAATATTCTGGTGATGAAGATGATTCTGATGACTCTGATGATGATAATCCTGATGATGCTGTTTTGAAAGCTGATATTGAAGAATCTAAATTATCTATTTTTGGTTCATCATCTGGTCATGCTGCTATTTTACATCCTCATAGGGATTATAAATGGAATCATTCCTGGAAATTACCAAGTGAAAAGATATCTATGGAATCTGCTCAAACTTTAGCTGATCATGTTGTTCATTTAGTTTCAAATACTGGTATGAAAGCATCTATCAAATCCACTACTATATTAGTCAAAGGACTGCATTCTTTTTTCTCTGCATTCAAGAATTATACTATTAAAATCAGAGAGGAGCTTGCTGATCTTTTTGTGACTATCAAAGGTACAAATAAACAAAATGGTTTGCTAAAGAGAATATTTAGCTTGGAAGCAAAATAAGATCGAATGTCTGAAAAACTGACAGCTTTGGAGGCTGGTCAGATTGCTACAAATTCTAAGTTGGATGTTATTTTCTCTCTTCTACAGAGTCTAGATGCCAAAAAGGGGAAGATAGTATTAAAGACATAATGTCAACCTAAATTAGTTTTGAGGAGAAATACCAATTCTGATGATGATGGTGATGAAAAATAAAAGGAGACATCTGATGCTATGAAAGTTGATACTGTGAAAGTTCAATCCGGAACTGAAATTCAAAGTCAAAAGAAGACACAGTCAACTCAAGTTTCTAAGGATAGATTAGATAGATCTAACATGAAAGCTGCATTTGTTACTCCTAGTTCAATTCCTAATTACAAAGTTACAAGTTCTGATAATTTTCCTGACACTGAAAGAGTGTTAGTGATTCCTGATTCTATGAAGACTAAAGAAAAAGAAATCTTATTTTGAATGGATTTACAGATTCTCCCTGCTTATGTTGAAGTTGTTAATCCTGAAAACTTCAAGGAAGAAGAAATGGTTTTTGACAGAAAAGAAAAGGGCTCAGGAAGGAAAAATCAGAATAGCCGTTGATAAAGCAGATCAAGAATACAAGAATATGCTTAAAAGATCTGAAAGGAATAGATGGAGGAGTACAAATAAGAAGATGTTGCAAGAAAAAGCAGAAAGGAGAGCTCAAGTATTTCCGGAGATCAAGAACAAATGCAAATGGAGAAAGGTTATTGTTGTGTATATGTTGTGTACTTGATGATTTCTTTAACAAAACACCTTGGTAGATTTGACTTAGTGAAAATTGTAGCACTCGACGGATAAGGATTATAGTCCTGATGGATAACTCAATATAGTCCCGACGGATGATGATTTATTATCCATCGAGTGAGTAGCTTATGTAACAATAAGTCTGTAGCACATTTCTGCATACACACTGTTTAGATTCTGTAGTAGTACTCAGGTCAAGTTGAATTTAACTAGATATGATGAAAAGGTTGATTAATTGTACATAGATGATGTCTTGTAATTCTGCATAAATGAAATGAAGTCAAGTGCCAGATTGCTACCCGACGGATAAACAACAATGCCATTCGACGGATGATCAACAAGACAACCCGACGGATGATCATGAACTCGACGGATGATCATGAACCCGACGGATAAAGAATTCAAACATCTGTTGACAGTGACAACACAGTCACATGCGTCGAGTGTATGCAAATGGAATGTGGAAGCCTATTCAACTGGGTTTTAGAGAACAAAAAAACATTGCCATTTCCATGCTATTATGAAGATATTCAAAGATGCTGGAATAGAGTAATGAAGTAGCATAGTATTAGACTTGATAGTTTTTGTTTTATTATCTTGTCTTATTGCTTTGTAATCTTGGTGATATATAAACCAAGAAGTAGCAAACAGAACAACTAACTAAGCAACCAAGAGAGAAACATTTGTAAGCTGTATTCTTAGCATTTCTCTACAATCTTAGTTGTTGACAATTTGTAAGCAGCTGTGAGCTAATTGCTACACAGAGTTCTCTTGATATATTATATATCTCTGGTGGATACATTCAAATCCACCAGAAAGTTTTTAAAGACTTGTGTTTTTAATTACTTTTGTTTTGATTCATTTCAAGTTATTATTCTGCACTCTGCAAATCAATTCACACTGATATATATATATATATATATATATATATAAGTTAGAACAATTTTATTTATGAAAAAGTTTCAAGAATTCCATTCAACCCCCCTTGTGTAATTCTTGTTGCATTATTAAGGGACTAACAATTGGTATCAGAGCAAGCTCTTGATAAACAAAGAGTTTAAAGATCACAACAAAACAACAATATGAACAAGAAGGATGTTGGAGTCAAGATTCCTTTTCTGGATAAAGATAATTACCATCACTGGAAGGTAAAGATGCATCTTTATTTACTTTCTCAAGATGAGGCTTGTGTAGATTGTATAGAAAGAGGCTCTCATGTACCAATGAGAGCTGCAACTGGAAATGAGCCATTTGTCCCCAAGCCAAGGCATGAATGGTCTGATCCTAATATTGAACAAGTCAGGAAAGATAAGAAGGCCATGAATATCCTGTTCAATGGAGTTGATGGTGATATGTTTGACAACATCATCAATTGCAAACCTGCCAAGGATGTTTGGGATACAATACAGATTATTTATGATGGCACTGAGCAAGTTAGAGAAAACAAGATGCAGCTACTGATTCAGCAATATGAGCATTTTTATAGTGAAGAAAGTGAGTCTCTCACTGACATCTTTAGTAGGTTTCAAAAACTACTAAATGCTCTGAAGTTGCATGGAAGGGTCTATCAGACAAAAGACTCTGATCTGAAGTTCCTTAGATCTCTTCCAAAGGAATGGAAACCTATGACAGTCTCATTGAGAAAATCTCAAGATTACAAGGAGTTTACTTTGGAGAGACTGTATGGAATCCTGAAAACCTATGAGCTTGAAATAAAGCAAGATGAGAGGATGGAGAGAGGAAAGAAGAAAGGAGGATCCATTGCACTAGTTGCTGAGTTAGAAAAAGAGAAGGAGATGAAGATGGAAGCTGTTGAATCAACTTCAAAGGTCTGTGAAAACAAGGGCAAGGGGCTAGCAGCAGAAAATGAAGATTCTTTGAGCTAAGATGACATGGAAGATATTGATGAACATCTAGCATTTCTTTCCAGAAGATTTTCCAAGCTCAAGTTCAAGAAGAACTTTGGAGCAGCTAAGCCAAATAGAAACATGGTGGACAAATCAAAATTCAAGTGTTTCAAATGTGGCTTGGCGGGGCACTTTGCCAATGAGTGTAGAAAGTCAGATTCCAACAAAAAGAAGTTTGAGCCTGTGGATTATAAACAGAAATACTTTGAGCTGCTCAAACAAAAGGAAAGGGCTTTCATTACACAAGAAAATGACCGGGCTGTAGATGGTCTGGATGAGGATGAGGATGTCAGCTATGTCAATCTAGCCCTAATGGCCAAGTCTGATGAAACAGAGACAAGTTCTTCAAGTAATCAGGTAATCACCACTAACCTTGCACATTTATCTAAAGCTGAGTGTAATGATGCTATAAATGACATGTCTACAGAATTATATCATTTGCGTGTTACACTTAAGTCTCTCACTAAAGAAAATGCTAAAATCAAAGAAAACAATTTGTTTTTAAGTGAGAGGAATAATGTGCTAGAGTCTCAGTTCATTGAATTTGAAAAATTAAGAAATGAGTGCAAAATTGCTAAGGATGAATTAATTGAGTCCTTGAAGAAAGAAGAGATCTTGAAGAAGCAGCTTGAACATGAACAGGATGTGATTAAGGCATGGAAAACATCTACAGATGTTCATGCTCAAATCACCAAAGTTCAAGGGATTGAGTCCTTTTGTGATGCAGCCTGGAAGAAGAACAAGGAGAAGCTGGAATCCAATTTGGTGGAAGGATTGCTAACATATGTAGACTCGATAGATGATGAGGGTCATCCGTCGGATAGCAAAAAGGGTTATCCGTCGAGTGACATAAATCCTCATCCGTCGATTGTGAGCAAGCCTGTGAGTAAAGCCAAAAGCTTGTCAAGTTAAATGAGAGATATGGATCAGTTTCCAAGAATTTTGTTCCAGGAGAATCTAATCAAGTGAAGAAGGAGAAGAAGGCTAATGTTGGTCATATGACTTTCAAGCAATTGAATGACAGACTTGAAAAGATTGAGGTTAAAACAGAGGCTAAAAAGAAAAATAATAGAAACGGTAAAGTAGGGATTAACAAACACAATAACTACACACCTGATAAATATGCTCCTTGAAAAATCTGTGTCAAGTTTGGTAGTGTAAATCATTTGTCTGTTAATTGCAAATCTGTCATGCCTACTTCCATATCTATGCCACATCACTTTCCCAACATGAATGCCATGCCTCCTATGCCTATGAATGTTATGTCTACACAGAATATGAATGCACAGTTTTCTAATATGCCATTTGTACCTACTTCTTATCATGCTGCATTTAGTATGCCACAAATGCCACTTAGCATGCCTTACTGGAATAACATGTTCACTAATAGCATGCCATTCCCTGTTAATCATAATATGCATGATAATTCTGTTGTAATGAATGGTTTCAAAGGTTCAACTCAAATAACTAAGGATGAATCTGATATCCCCAAGTCAAATGAGATAAAACCTAAGAAACAGAAAAAGAAAGCTAACAAGGCAGGACCCAAAGAAACTTGGGTACCAAAATCAACTTGATTTGATTTTGATGTGTGCAGGGAAACAGAAAGAATCTATGGTACTTAGATAGTGCCTGTTCAAGACACATGACTGGTGATTCTACCCTGCTCACAGAGTTCAAGGAGAGAGCTGGCCCTAATATTACTTTTGGAGATGACAGCAAGGGTTATACTGTGGGATATGGCTTGATTTTAAAAGACAATGTCATCATTGAGGAAGTTGCCTTAGTGGATGGTCTCAAGCATAATTTGCTGAGTATCAGCCAGCATTGTGATAAAGGCAATTCAGTAACCTTCAACTCAGAAGCTTGTGTTGTGACTAATAAGAGCAGCAACAAAGTGGTTCTCACTGGAGTGAGAAAAGGAAATGTGTACCTAGGTGACTTCAAATCATCAAATGCAGAATCTGTTACTTGTCTTCTCATCAAAGCAAGTCAGGATGAAAGTTGGTTATTGCACAAGAAGCTATCCCATTTAAACTTCAAGACCATGAATGAACTAGTAAAGAAAGAACCGGTTAGAGGCATTCCTCAAGTGGAGTTTTCTAAGGATGGATTGTGTGATGCTTGTCAAAAAGGAAAGCAGATCAAAGCATCATTCAGGAAGAAGCTTGATTCAACAATTAAAGAACCTTTGCAACTGCTACACATGGATTTGTTTAGACCAGTCAATGTGTTGTCTATTTTAAGGAAGAGATTTTGCCTAGTAATTGTAGATGATTTCTCAAAATTCTCTTGGAAATATTTCCTAAAGTCTAAAGATGAGGCTAGTAAAATCATCATCAATCACATAAGGCAAGCCAATAATCATCCTGATTTCAAAGTGAGAAGAATCAGGAGTGACAATGGAACCGAGTTCAAGAATTCTGTCATAAGAGCATTTTGTGAAGAAAATGGGATTTTGCATGAGTTTTCAGCAGCAAGAACTCCACAACATAATGGAGTAGTGGAAAGGAAGAACAGATCACTTATTAAAACTTGAAGAATCTAAATTACCAACATATTTCTGGGCTGAAGCTGTAAATACTGCATGCTACACTCAGAATATTTCTCTGATTAATCAAGCAAAATGCATGACTCCCTATCAATTGTTCTAGAATAAGAAGCCAACTCTAAATTTTTTTCATGTCTTTGGCTGCAAATGTTATATCTTGAGAAATCAAACTGATCAGAATGGGAAGTTCGATGCTAAAGCAGATGAAGGAATTTTTGTTGGATATGCTGTTGGTAAAGCATATAGAGTCTACAATCTAAGAACCAACATTGTTGTGGAATCAATACATGTTATGTTTGATGATAAAAAGATTGAAGGACTGCAAGATGGAGACTACCATGAGAGCCTAAAATTTGACAATGTGGAGATGGTTAGTGATGATAATGATGATGAAAGTGATTAAGAAACAGTATCAAAGGACAATGCAGAAAAATCTACTACCAATGAAGCACAAAATTCAACATCTGTTGAGTTGCATAATGCTTCATCCGTCGGGAGACAATCTGCCTTATCCGTCGGAAGGCAACCTGCTTCATCCGTCGGTACTCAAAATTCACCATCCGTCGGGTTATCAAAAAGAGCTGGGAGTCAGGATAGATCACTTACAGAAAGCTCCCATTTCTCAAATCAAAGATCCATTAACTCAGGGAGAGTTTCTAACAATCAAAACTCAATCACACATCAAGACAACAATGAGGCCTCTTCATCTAGAGCTAATCTACCTCAACAAAGAAAATGGACAAAAGATCACCCCTTTGAGCTCATCATTGGTGATGTATCTTCTAGAGTTCAAACAAGGAGAGCAACTCAAGACGAATATATGTACAACAGCTTCCTTTCTAAGGAAGAACCAAAGAAGGTAGAAGAAGCTTTGTTGGATCCTGATTGGATTTTAGCTATGCAGGAGGAGCTAAACCAATTTGAGAGGAATAAGGTATGGAAGCTGGTGCCCAAGCCTAAAGGGAAGAATCCAATTGACACCAAATGGGAATTCAGAAACAAGATGGATGAAAATGGCATAGTAGTCAGGAACAAAGCTAGATTGGTTGCTAAGGGCTATTGTCAACAAGAAGAAATAGATTTTGATGAAACATTTGCTCCTGTTGCAAGACGTGAAGCCGTCAGAATCTTCTTAGCCTATGCAACCCATGCCAATTTCAAGGTCTATCAAATGGATGTCAAAAGTGCCTTTCTGAATGGAGACTTGGAGGAGGAAGTCTATGTTAGTCAGCCTCCTGGTTTTGAAGATCCAAATTTTCCAGAATATGTCTACTACCTTTTAAAAACACTTTATGGATCGAAGCAAGCACCTAAAGCCTGGTATGATACTTTATCAAAGTTCCTTTTCGAAAATCACTTCACAAGAGGTACTGTAGATAAAACTTTATTCTTTAGAAATGTTAATGGCTCTAGAATACTTGTTCAAATTTATGTAGATGACATTATTTTTGTCTCTACAGATGAAAAACTTTGCAAAAAGTTTTCCAAATTGATGCAGAGTAAGTATGAAATGAGTATGATGGGAGAACTAACTTACTTTCTTGGTTCATCATCTGGTCATGCTGTTATTTTACATCCTCATAGGGATTATAAATGGAATCATTCCTGGAAATTACCAAGTAAAAAGATATCTATGGAATCTGCTCAAACTTTAGCTGATCCTGCTGTTCATTTAGTTTCAAATACCGGTATGAAAGCATCAATCAAATCCACTACTATTTTAGTCAAAGGACTGCATTCTTTTTTCTCTGCATTCAAGAATTATACTATTAAAATCAGAGAGGAGCTTGCTGATCTTTTTGTGACTATCAAAGGTACAAATAAACAAAGTGGTTTGCTAAAGAGAATGTTTAGCTTGGAAGCAAAATAAGATCGAATGTCTGAAAAACTGACAGCTTTGGAGGCTGGTCAGATTGCTACAAATTCCAAGTTGGATGTTATTTTCTCTCTTCTACAGAGTCTAGATTCCAAAAAGGGGGAGATAGTATTAAAGACAAAATGTCAACCTAAATTAGTTTTAAGGAGAAATACCAATTCTGATGATGATGGTGATGAAAAATAAAAGGAGACATCTGATGCTATGAAAGTTGATACTGTCAAAGTTCAATCTGGAACTGAAATTCAAAGTCAAAAGAAGACACAGTCAACTCAAGTCTCTAAGGATAGATCAGATAGATCTAACATGGAAGCTGCATTTGTTACTCCTAGTTCAATTCCTAATTACAAAGTTACAAGTTCTGATAATTTTCCTGACACTGAAAGAGTGTTAGTGATTCCTGATTCTGTGAAGACTAAAGAAAAAGAAATCTTATTTTGAATGGATTTACAGATTCTCTCTGCTTATATTGAAGTTATTAATGCTGAAAACTTCAAGGAAGAAGAAATGGTTTTTGACAGAAAAGAAAGGGCTCAGGAAGGAAATATCAGAATAGCCGTTGATAAAGCAGATCAAGAATATAATAATATGCTTAAAAGATCTTAAAGGAATAGATGGAGGAGTACAAATAAGAATATATTGCAAGAAAAAGCAGAAAGGAGAGCTCAAGTATTTTCAGAGATCAAGAACAAATGCAAATGGAGAAAGGTTGTTATTGTGTATATGTTGTGTACTTGATGATTTCTTTAACAAAACACCTTGGTAGATTTGACTTAGTGAAAATTATAGCACTCGATGGATAAGGATTATAGTCCTGATGGATAACTCAATATAGTCCCGATGGATGATGATTTATTATCCATTAAGTGAGTAGCTTATGTAACAATAAGTCTCTAGCACATTTCTGCATACACACTGTTTAGATTCTGTAGTAGTACTCAAGTCATGTTGACTTTAACTAGATATGCTGAAAAGGTTGATTAATTGTACATAGATGATGTCTTGTAATTATGCATAAATGAAATGAAGTCAAGTGCCAGATTGCTACCCGACGGAGAAACAACAATGTCATTCGACGGATGATCAACAAGACAACCCGACGAATGATCATGAACTCGACGGATGATCATGAAACCGACGGATAAAGAATTCAAAAATCTGTTGACAGTGACGACAGAGTCATATGCGTCGAGTGTATGCAAATGGAATGTGGAAGCCTATTCAACTGGGTTTTAGAGAACAAAAAAGCATTGCCATTTCCATGCTATTATGAAGATATTCAAAGATGCTGAAATAGAGTAATGAAGTAGCATAGTATTAGACTTGATAGTTTTTGTTTTATTATCTTGTCTTATTGCTTTGTAATCTTGGTGATATATAAACCAAGAAGTAGCAAACAGAACAACTAACTAAGCAACCAAGAGAGAAACATTTGTAAGTTGTATTCTTAGCATTTCTCTACAATCTTAGTTGTTGACAATTTGTAAGCAGCTGTGAGCTAATTGCTACAAAGAGTTCTCTTGATATATTATATATCTCTGGTGGATACATTCAAATCCACCAGAAAGTTTTTAAAGACTTGTGTTTTTAATTACTTGTGTTTTAATTCATTTCAAGTTATTATTCCGTACTCTGCAAATCAATTCACACTGATATATATATTTTTAAGCTAGAACAATTTTATTTGTCAAACATTTTCAAGAATTCCATTCAACCCCCTTCTGTAATTCTTGTTGCATTGTTAAGGGACTAACAGTTGTTGATCTTAATTGTAATGATAAATTGTGTTTTACTCCTGGAGGAATAAGACTGGATGGTTTACTTAGTTCTAATACCATGGGAAATAAGAAATCTTGGTTAGAATAAGCTTAGAAGCTGAAGTTGTTCGAACCATTCACAAGAGCTGAAATAGGACATCATGAAGCAAAACTTATCAACATAAAGTTGTTGAAATTCACACTGGCTGATAGTCCAGATCAGGAAGTAACTGCTGATCATCTGGATAGACTTGAAGCTGTGAAGATTATTCTTGAGAAACATGATGGTTCTGAATGTAAACATAAGATCTTACTCTTATTGAAAAATGATCAAGTTCAAGTTCTTTCACTTGATGAACTGATGATCATGTCTACAAAAGAATTGAAGTACATTCATTATTTGCTAAGAGTTGAAGATGAAACTTCTAGGTTTTGATCAAACATGATCCCTGCCAATATCAGAAGAAGGATGCTGGATGATGGTCGATATTATTTCGGATAATATGTTCCTACATACATAAATTTCATAGGGCAAGAATTCAACATGAAGAAAGGTGAAGCTGTCATTGAAAATGTTCTTACTCAGAGATATATAACTATGAATCCTAATGGAAGAAAAACTTGCTATGTTTCACTGAAAGACATGATGACAGAAAGAGCATAAATCATAAGTCTGAGGGCTGCTATCTATCAATTATCTAACAAAACAAAGTATGAAAAGAATTTGAAGATCAAGTTAGAAGATATTCTGTTGAAAAAGATTGATGACAGAGTTAAAGCTTTTGTTCAGAGATACTGTAGAGTTTATCAAGAAATATGAAGATCTACGTCTGAAACAAAGTAAGCTTTATACTACTTATTTTTTCTATCTGGTTTTTGGCACTAGAAAATTCTATTGGAATTCATGCTTATTCTGCAAAGCATAAATTCGGGGAGATTGTTGAGAATTGGCTAAGTCGAAGATCAGGAATTATGTCACAATCAGGATATGATCAACTGTTTTAATATGATTATTCGTTGAAAGCTTCGATATCATCCATTGATATACATAAATGATTATCCGTTGAAGCTCAAGCATTATCCGTTGATCAAAGTTATCCGTTGAAGAATGACTTGGATGATAAGTCAGGAATGCGAGATAAATCAGAAGGTGCTGATTTATAGGATCGTAGTTGATTTAGATATGTAAAGTATTAGAGTTATATTGTAATATATCTTGTAATTGATAGAAGACTGATTTTATAGTTGTGTAGTATATAAACACATAATAGGTTATCACAATGTGGTGTGCACAACTTGAGTATTTGTATAACCTAGAAGCTCTTAAGAATATTGTTCTTGAGAGAGTTTTGTAAAAGTTTATTAAAGATCAATATAAACTGTTATTGAATTCATCTGTTTTTACTTTACTTTTATAAACATCGATTTGTTTAGTAATTGTATCCAACCCACTTAAACAATTACTTTACTGGGCAACAATTGACTAAATGAAACTCCCCCTGACTTCATAAATCTTTAATTTGAGGTTGGAGTTTTATCAAATAGTGATCTAGAATGACTTTCAGCACCTATTGAAAAATGATCAACGGATGCTGAATGTCTGTCAACAGATGATCCACTTTGTCTATCAACGGATAATGAGTTTTGCCTATCTACGGATGATGCACTTTGTCTTTCAGCGGATGATGTATTTTGTCTTTCAACTGATACATCATTATGTACATCAACTGTTGTTGATTCTTTTGATGACAATTTTAAATCTCTTTTAGTCACTACTTCTAGATCATTTTCATCATCACTGTCATCACAATACATATCATCATTATCAAATTTGAGGCTTTCATGGAAACCTTCATCTTATAGTCCTTCAATCATTTTTACCATCAAACACAACATGTACAGATTCCATAACAATGTTGGTTCTTAGATTATAGACTATATAGGCTTTCCCAATAATATATCCAACAAAGATACCTTCATCAGCTTTGGCATCAAACTTTCCATGTTGATCAGTTTGATTCATTAGAATATAACACTTGCATCCAAATACATGAAGAAAGTTCAGTGTTGGCTATTTATTCTTGAATAATTGATAAGGAGTCATGCACTTTACTTGATTAATCAAAAGGATATTCTGAGTGTAGCATGCAGTGTTGACAGCTTCAACCCATAAATAAGTTGGTAATTTTGATTCTTCTACATGGTTCTAGAAGCTTCAATCAATGATCTATTCTTTCTTTAAACTACTCTATTTTGTTGTGGAGTCCTTGCATCTGAGAACTCATGCATGATTCTATTTTCTTCACAGAACAGCCTCATTCTAAAATTCTTGAACTTAATTCCATTGTCACTCCTAATTCTTCTTACTTTGAGATCATGATAATTGTTGACTTGCCTTAAATGATTGATAATGATTTTACTAGCTTCATCTTTAGATCCAAGAAAATATGTCCAATAGAATTTTGAGAAATCATCCACAATCAGTAGGCAATATATCTTCTTTGAAATTGACAACACATTGACTGGCCCAAAAAAATCCATGTGCAACAGTTGTAGAGGTTCATCAATTATTGATTCAAACTTCCTTTTGAATGATGCTTTCACTTGTTTTCCTTTTTGACAAGCACCACACAGTCCATCTTTTGAGAACTCGACTTGAGGAATGCCTCTAACAAGGTCTTTCCTGCCCAATTCATTCATGGTCTTGAAGTTCAAATGAGACATCTTCTTGTGCCATAGCCAACTTTCATCTTGACTTACTTTCCTGAAAAGACAAGTAATAGAATCTGTATTTGTTGAGTTGAAATCAGCTAGGTACATATTTCTTTTCGTCACTCCAGTAAGGACCACTTTGTTTTTTTTCTTGCAGGTAACAACACAGGCTTAATTTGTGAAAGTAACAGAGTTTCCTTTATCACATAGTTGACTGACACTCAAAAGATTGTGTTTGAGTCCATCAACCAGAGCAACTTCTTCAATGATGACATTCTCTCTTGAAATAAAGCCATATCCCATAGTATACCCTTTTGTTATCATCTCCAAAGGTAATGCTTGGGACAGCTCTTTCCTTGAACTCGGTGAGCAGTGTAGAATCTCCAGTCATGTGCCTTGAGCAACCACTGTCTAGATACCATAGATTCTATCTGTTTCCATGCACATATCAAAACCAAATCAAGTTAATTTTGGTACCCAAGTTTCCTTGGGTCCTGCCTTGATAGCCTTTTTCTTAGGTTTTTTAGGCTTTTAACTATCAGACTTAGGTGATTAAGAATCAACCTTAGTCTTAAGGGATTGACTTTGAATCCCTTGATCAATCTTAGAATTATCATGCCTATTTTGATTAATATGATATGGCATAGATTGTGCAAATATATTATTCCAGTAAGGCATGCTAAATGGTATTTGAGGCATATTAAATACAGTATAATAAAGATTGTGTACAAATGGCATATTAGCAAAATGTGCATTTAAATTATGTGCAAGCATAACAGACAAAACATGCATTGGTACTATAGGCATGTTAGGTAAAGAATGAGGTACATACATGGTGCATGTATCACAGACTTGCAATTAGTAGATACATAATTAACACTATCACACTTAACATATATCTTTCTAGGTGTATACTTATCAGGTTTGTAGTTATTGTGTTTGTTAATCCCTACTTTCCCATTCCTATTATTTTCATTTTTAAATCTTCCTTGACCTCAATCTTTTCCAATCTGTCACTCAACTGCTTCATTGATAGATGCCCCACATTCACTCTGCTTGCATCTTTGGCTTTGCTTGATTCCCCTTGAACAAAGTGCTTAGTCGCTGAACCATACTTTTCATTGAGCTAGGTTAGCTTTGATTTGCTAATGGTCTTTTTCTTCATCAACGGATAGGCTTCTTTAGCTTTCAACGGATAGACATTTTCAGCTTTCAACGGATAAGCTTCATCATCCGTTGATTTCACATCCGTTGATAAACCATCAACAAGAACATAGTCTAGTTTCTTCTTGTTCTTTTTCCAGGCTTCTTCACAGAAAGACTCAATTCCTTGAACTTTGGCAATTTGGGCACTTACATCCCTTAATGATTTCCAGGCCTTGATCACCTCTTGCTCACGTTCAAGCTGCTTTCTCAAAATATTTTCTTTCTTCAAAGATTCAGTTAATTCATCCTTGGAAGTCTTACACTCTATTCTCAATTTCTCAAACTCAATAAATTGAGTTTCTAACACAACATTTCTATCACTCAAAAACAAATTATTCTCTTTGATTCTATTGTTTTCTTTAGTGAGTGATTTAAGTATGACACGCAAGTGATACAATTCAGTAGATATATCATTTATAATATCATTGCATTCATCTTTAGAAAGGTGTGCTAGGTTTGTAGTGATTACCTGATTGCTTGATGAACTAACTTCTGCTTTGTCTGACTTGGCCATTAGAGCTACGTTGAAATAGTTCATGTCTTCATCTGCATCCTCACCATCAGCTGCCTAGTCATTTTCTTGAGTCAAGAAAGCCTTTTTCTTTTTTTGAGCAACTCATTTTTTTTGTAATCCACAGGATCAAACCACTTTTTTCTCTGAATTTGGATTTCTACACTCATTTGGAAAATGACCACTCAAGCCAAATTTGAAATACTTGAATTTAGTTTTATCAACCATGTTTTTGTTAGGCTTGGCAGCTCCAAAATTCTTCTTGAATTTGAGCTTTGAAAATCTCCTTAATAGAAAGGCTAGATGCTCATCGACCTCATCCATTTCATCCTGGCTTGAATAATCTTCATCTTCAGCCATCAACCCTTTGCCCTTGCCTTCACAAACACTTGTGTGTGGTGCATATTTAACAGCTTCAATCTTCATCTCTTTTCCTCTCTCTTTTAGCTACCAATGCAATATATCCACCCTTCTTTCTTCCTTTCTATAACTACCCATCTTGCTTCATTTCAAGCTCATAGGTTTTTAAGATACCATACAGTCTCTCTAGAGTAAAGTCTTTATACTCTTGAGAATTTCTGAGAGAGATTGTCATTGGCTTCCATTCTTTTGGTAGAGACCTCAGGAATTTCAGATTTGAATCTTTAGTTTGGTAGATCCTTCCATACAACTTTAAACCATTCAGTAATTTTTGAAATCTACTAAAAATGTCACTCAATAATTCACCATCTTCAAAGTGAAAATGTTCATATTGCTATATGAAAAGATGTATCTTGTTTTTTCTTACTTGCTCAGTTCCTTCACATAGCACTTGAACAGTGTCCCAGACATCTATAGCAGTTTTACGGTTAATGACATTGTCAAACATATCTGAATCAAGACCATTGAACAAAATGTTCATGGCCTTCTTGTCTTTGGGAATTGCTTCAATGTCTTCATCTGTCCATTCTGACTTTGGCTTTGGGACTGTCTATTGATTTCCAGTTCATCTTCAACATATGTTGCAACCCTTCTAGGAACATAAGGTCCATTCTCTATGCACTTGACATAGTTTTCATCTTGAGAGAGTGGATGAAGGTGCATCTTCACTTTCCAGTGATGATAGTTGTCTTTTTCCAGAATTGAAATCTTTACACCAACGTCCTTCCTGCTCATGTTGTTCAATTGCTTTGATCTTTAAACTCTTTATATGTTAAGAGCTTGCTCTGACACCAATTATTATTTTCTAACAATATAACAACAGAATTACAGAACGGGGGTTGAATGGAATTCTGGTTTCTTTTTAAAAATTTGAAAACTTCTTACAAAAATATATAATTGTGTTTGAATATGCTTGGGTGCGGAAAACAATAATACTATTCAAGAACACAAAGTAAATAAACAAGCGTTTAAAAAATTTCTGGAGGATTGATATTTCCGCCAGAGATATATATATATATTGAGAAGATAACTTTGTGATGCTAATATCACACAGCTTCTTACAAGTGTTTACAAACTTGAACTTGAGAATATTCTACAGAGGATACAACTTGCTATACTCTCTTGTTCTTGCTTGTTGAAATGATTCGATAATTAAACTATTTGCTACACTTGGTTTATATATTATCAAGTTACATGTAA
This sequence comes from Apium graveolens, assembly GCF_009905375.1. Lineage (NCBI taxonomy): Eukaryota > Viridiplantae > Streptophyta > Magnoliopsida > Apiales > Apiaceae > Apium > Apium graveolens. The sequence continues at coordinate 31,147,298 of NC_133654.1, read as the reverse complement.
AATAAGACAAAACATAAAACCTTACAGCTAGATCCAATAACATGTTTCTTCATTTCTCTATCTAATGCAATCTTGTTAGATACTGCATCTTTGAACGTCCCTATTTTGCTTGGAAATGGAAATGCTTCATTTTCTTCTAAAACCAGAATCCAGGTTGTCACATTCCTTTTGTATATAATCAACCTTTTAGAAAACCAAATTCTCTCCACCTCCTCCTCCTCCTTAACGTCATTTTCTTGGTGGATACCGGTGGAGTGCTTCACGTTTGGGGAGCAGCTGCTAAGGATCTCCGATCGTTGCTCTTGGATCGCATATTAAAGGTTAGTAATCGATCCCTATGTTTTTACCACGATTTATATGCTTTTATTTGGATTTTATATGTGTAAAAGTGTTTTACCATACCCCCGCTGCGATTAAATTCCAACAATGGTATCAGAGATTAGGTTGTATGCATATAGATCTGTGGTAAAAATTTTAGAATTTTATGTGCTTGTATGAATTAATTATGATTTTTACAAGTTATATTATGGATTAATTTTGTCTGATGAGAAATCATTTCTCAGAATAATTTTGAATATTGATCTGGGTTCTACAAGTGTTGTAGATCGTCTGGGTATTTTTTTCATAATTTTATGATGTATAGATTTTTTATTATGAATTTTTGAAGTTCTTACAATTAAATTCGTAATTTAATAAGTATAAATATATGTATATATAGTATATATATTTGTATTGTCTGTGTTGTTCTGCACGGAGTAAAGCAAAGCAAGAAGACAGACACGGCAGAAAGAATGTCAGCCGCACGGAATTCCGTGCGGGAGCATGTCAGGCGGCTGTATAAAACAAAAAAAAAAGAAAAAAAGGGGTGTCGCGCATTCCGGGAATGCGTTACACCCTGTGGCAAATCTTCCAGTATTCCAATGGGGTTATGCATTGGAAACCTCAGCATATTTACTGAATATGGTGCCTTCCAAAATCTGTTCCTCAAACTCCGTATGAGATATGGAAAGTAAGGAAATCGGGTCTTAAACACGTTAAGATTTGGGGATGTCCAGCTTATGTCAAGAAAGTTGACCCAAATAAGCTGGAATATCGATCCGTAAAATGTGGTTTTGTGGGATATCCTAAAGAGACTTTAGGGTATTAGTTTTACACCGATCATCGAGTGTTTGTCTCCAGACATGCTACCTTCTTGGAAAAGGAGTTTATCCTTGAAGGAAACAGTGGGAGCAAAATTTAACTTGATGAAGTTCAAGAAGCATAAACTACTACGGATCATGTGGAAACACCTGTTCTGAATGAACAACCTTTTGTGGAACAGCCCATTCGTAGGTCATGGAGAGTGTCTCGCCAACCTGAGAGGTAATAAGGCCTTATCATTGAGAATGACAATGAGTTGTCGATCATTGATGATGACGACCCTGTGACCTATAATGAGGCTATGAGTAGTGTTGACTTAGAGAAATGGCATAGTGCCATGAAATCCGGAATGAAATCTATGTATACGGGATACAAAAGAATGATTAGAGTAGATGGCCAGGTGGAGACCTTTAAGGCCAGGCTTGTGGCAAAAGGATTCAAACAAAGGCAATGGATTGACTTTGATGAAACCTTTTACCTGTAGCCCTGTTATAATCAGTTCGGATTTTGCTTGCGATTGCTGCTTACTACGACTATGAGATCTGGCAAATAGCCAGATGGTTTTCTTTCCAAGAGAAATGAAAACCTAGTGTGTAAGCTGCTGCGAACCATATATGGTTTAAAGCAAGCTTCTCGAAAGATGGAACATTCGTTTTGATGAGACAATCAAAGAGTTTGATTTTATCAAAAACGAAGATGAACTATGCGTCTACAAAAGGGTTAGTGGGAACGCGGTAACATTTCTTGTATTGTATTGAAATAGAGTTGACACACATAACAACATAGCAGACCCACTCACAAAGCTACTTTCTGAAAGTCACTTTGATCGTCATAAAGACTAGATGGGTATTAGATACCAGAGTGATTGGCTTTAGTACAAGTGGGAGATTGAAAGGAATATGTCCTAAGTCCAATCATGTATTAGGATTTAGGAATAACTTTTTATGTAATCTGTTTTGATTTCATTGATATTAATAAAAGACTTGTTTTGTTTTTATTACGGACTCTATCTATTTAAGTGTTTAAATAAGATATACCATAGTTTAGAGTAAAGCTTTTTATGGATTATGATGAGATCATAATAGTGAGACCTAAAAGATGATAACTCTAAACTTAAATAGTTCCTGGTCGTAGGATTACTAACTGGTAATTAATAATCCGCAAAGATCGGTACATACTATGCTTGCTTCATTATGAAGGATGTCTGTTCTCATAGACATTTGTGTGGTGACACTATAGCTAGTATGTAGGTGCTTATTATGGAATAAGTTCACTGAACATGACTCGCACAGCTGAACAACTGATGGAGTTCACTCACGTGTCAGCAGTTATTCACATAGTGATAGTTGTACAAGTATTCTTAGACTTGAGGTTATCATAGTCATCTTGTGTACACTGAACTATGCTTTGGTTTAGTTCTTAGTCTCCAGGGACAATTATTAGGGCTCTACTGGGTATAGGAATTTGTACACGAAGATAATGTATGATCAATAAAGGATCTACCCCTTCCAGTGAAGGAAGCGAATGTTCAAGGCTGATCCACTTATGCTAGTTCAGGAATCTCTGGCCAGAGTAAATGAAATTAGAAAGGAGTTTCTAATTTGCATAGAACTACGCATAGTAAATGGTAAGCAAATGATTGAATTAGATAGGCTTGACACGAGATCCATGCCTTGTATTTAATCGGGACATTGTAGGGTAGAAGGAGTTTATTGTACGGTAAATATTCACTGAATAGGTTCTTGGTATTCTAAGCAGTGAATTCATATTATCCGGATAGTCGCGATATGCTGAGAAGTATCCCTCACGATGTAGAATAAATGTGATTAATTAATTAATCATATTTAATAAATTAGAGAATTTATATAAATAATGATAAAATAGTTTTATTATTATTTATTTCTACTACCGGCTTAATATTGAACCTAGAGGGTCACACCATAAAAAGAGAATGATTTAATGGTGGAGGAATTAATTAATAATGGCTAATAATTATTTATTTGTGAAATAAATAATTAATTGGCAAATTTAATAATTGATTAAATGAGATTTAATTGATTATAAATTAATTAAGAAAAGTTCTTAATATTATTAATTAAAGGATTTAATTTTTGGAAATTAAATCAAGAGAGAGAATTATTTCTAAAGTGTTTAGAAAAAGGATTAATAATTAAAAGGTGTTTTAATTATTAATGAGAATAATAAATGGGATAATAATAATATTATTCATGGGAAAATTTCAGCTGAAAATTTTGCCTATAAATATACTATTATATGAGTAAAGTTCTATGGAGTCCACCTTTTAATTGGAGTCCTCGGAGTCTATCTATGTTCTGCAAATAAAATATCTTTTAAAACGTCTTATCTTGCAAAACATGTTTCAAAAATATCATTACTTCAATAAAATCACGCAAATCTCATATATTTACAAGTATAATATGTATGTTCTGCAACATGAACATTTATGTTCTGCAAACTAAGCATGTTTTGTAGAATAATATATTTTACAACGTTCTACTTGTAAAATATATGCAATCTGCAAGATTTTCAATAAAATTGTGATATTTTTAGAATATCATTCGAAAAATAATACATTTTGCGACAATTTAAACTATATTTTACTTGCAGAACATATATGGACTTCAAGGACTCCAATGAAATAGGGGACTCCATATAACCAAACCCACTATTATAGACCCTATTTTCATTCGAACCCCAAAACCCAAAAAGTTTGGAAAACCCAATTCTCTCCACCTCCTTCCTCCTCCTTAACATCGTTTTCTTGGTGGATACCGGTGGAGTGCTTCACACTTGAGGAGCAACTGCTAAGGATCTCTGATCGTTGTCTCCGAATTATTTTAAAGGTTAGATTCGATCCCTATGTTTTTACCACGATTTATATGCTTTTATTTGGATTTTATATGTGTAAAAGTGTTTTGCCATGCCCCGCTGCGATTAAAAATCTAACAAGTTTATCATGCGATGATAGATTTAGGTGAACTTAAATGAACATAAGGCGTTTGTTAGACAACCTAGTATAGTGAAATTGTTTCATAACCTTAATAACAATATTATGAATACAATCATGAGATTCTTGTGTTTGTGAAACACGTAATTGAATATGAATTTTCGATATGAGAGAAAGGATGATTCTGTCAACAACAGATTTCTATCTGTAAGAAAGGGTTATTAAGTGACGCCTCTTGACAATGCTCCACCCGATCTGGGAATCATCTGATTATTGATTATTGATTTGAAATATTTAATTTAAATGGAAGAATCTCTTTATAATATGATTATGATTGTAACGTAATATAATCCCTCTAAAATTAAATAATATCAAGTAGTAATTGGCCAATGATACAACGGGCTTGTGTCGGTCATAGCCTTCCAACATGATAGAAAGTAGTTCTTATTTTTGAATCATTGTCAGTTCGTGCTACAGCCGAGGGCTTTGATTTCGAAATAAGAAATACTTGTCTATTACATAGAGATGTGTACATTGAATAAGAATCTAAAGGTCGGTACGTGCCACAGCCGTGGGCCTTTGGGGACTTATTCAACTGTACGGAATGTTGGGTTAGACTTGACTTAGAATATTGAGTTTATCGTGCCACAGCCGAGACTCAATTATTCAAGAGGCTAAAGTTTGATTAGGGAATAACATAAGATGTAATTGACAAGAGTTGTCTGCCTATTGAACATTACATGGCGGTTCGTGCCACAGCCGGGGTTGTGTAATGGAATGTAGGATCCCTATTCCCACTAGCATTATGAATGCTTAATTTTTCACGTAGGGGGTTGAATAAATTAGGTAAACTAGTGGGAGCCACTTATGAATAAAGACCCGATTCATATAGTGTTTTGAAATGAAATTGAATATTTGCTAAGTGTTGTTATGTGTTTATCATTTACAGATTTACAATATACATTATGTCTTCTGCACTATCACTCAGGAGCATACTGGATGCTTACAAATTGACTGGTCCTAATTATGCTGACTGGCTTCGAAACTTGAGAATTGTTCTCAGGATTGAGAAGCTGAAATACGTGATTGACTCACCTAAGCCTACTGAACCTGCTAGTGATGCACATAATGATGAACATGTTGTGTATCGTAAGTGGATAGATGATGCAAATGTTGCTCAATGCATCATGCTAGCTTCCATGAACATTGAGCTACAGAAGCAACATGAGCGTATGGATGCTCACACTATCCTCATGCATCTACAAGAGTTGTATGATGTGGCGGGGAGGACAGCTCGATATGAGATATCGAAGGAGCTGTTCGGTTGTAGGATGTCTGAGGGATCATCTGTGAATGACCATGTACTTAAGATGATCAATTTGATTGAACGTCTTGGACAACTTGGTTTTGCCATGGATGGGGAGCTGAGCCAAGACTTGGTCTTGCAATCGCTTCCGAGTTCGTTCTCGCAGTTTGTTGTGAACTTTCACATGAATAAGTTGGATGTCAGCCTGCCTGAACTCCACAACATGTTGAAGACTGCGGAATCGAATTTCCCCCCTAAGAAGAGTTCTGTTCTTCTAATTGGTGAAGGTTCCAATCCTAAGAAAAGGAAGAGGAACTCTTCCAAGAAGAAGAAAGTAGGTGAAGAAAAGCCGGTTCCACCAAAAGCTGAAGACCCCAAGAGCAAAGTTGTTTGCTTTCACTATAACAAGGTGGGGCACTGGAAGAGGAACTGCAAGGTTTACCTTGCAGAATTGAAGAAGAAGAAGGGTAGTGAGACTACCGCTTCTAATTCAGGTATGTTCATGATAGAAGTGAATATGTCATTAAATCAAATTTCCACTTGGGTATTAGATACCGCCTGTGGTTCTCATATCTGCAATTTGTTGCAGGGACCAAGGAGAAGTAGGATTCTTGAGGAAGAGGAGGTGATTCTACTGATGGGAAATGGAGCAAGAGTTGCTGCTGAAGATGTAGAATCATTTCATTTACATATGCGTATGGGCAAGACTATTGTTTTAAATAATTGTTATTTTGTTCCCTCGATTGTGAGTAATATTATTCCCATGTTAGACTTGGCTGGATTTTCATTTATTATTGAGAATAATGAATGTTCTATTCTTAGAGATAATATTCTTTATGGACGTGGTGCTTTAAATAATGGTCTGTATATATGTGACATAATTTACTTCAGATTGAACAAACTAATAAAAGAAAAGGGATGATGAAAATCTCACTTTATAGTGGCACTGCAGTCTCCATTTAGTAGACATGGAGAGAGGACTGCAAATTTGCTAGGAATGGTACACACAGATGTATGTGGACCAATGTCTACGCAAGCCATGGGTGGATTTTCATACTTCATTACTTTCATAGATGATAGATCTGGATTCGGATATGTGTTTGATGAAACACAAGTCTGAGGCCTTTGAAAAGTTCAAAGAATATATGTATGAAGTGGAGAAACAAACCAAATATAGTATTATAATTCTTCGATTAGATCGAGGTGGTGAATCCTTGAATGGAGAGTTTCTGGATTATCTCAAAGTAAATGGTATAGTCTCCCAGTGGACGCCTCCAGATTGGTATCTAAAAGGAGAAATCAAAATTTGTTAGACATAGTTCGGTCCATGATGAGCTATGAGAATCTTCCAGTATTCCTATGGGGTTATGCATTGGAAACCTCAGCATATTTACTGAATAAGGTGCCTTCCAAATATGTTCCTCAAACTCTGTATGAGATATGGAAAGAAAGGAAACCGAGTCTTAAACACGTTAAGATTTGGGGATGTCCAGCTTATGTCAAGTAAGTTGACCCAGATAAGCTGGAATATCGATCCGTAAAATGTAGTTTTGTGGGATATCCTAAAGAGACTTTAGGGTATTACTTTTACACCAATCATCGGGTGTTTGTCTCCAGATATGCTACCTTCTTGGAAAAGGAGTTTATCCTTGAAGGAAACAGTGGGAGTAAAATTGAACTTGATGAAGTTCAAGAAGCACAAACTACTACGGATCAAGTGGAAACACCTGTTCTGACTGAACAACCTTTTGTGGAACAGCCCATTCATAGAACAGGGAGAGTGTATCTTCAACCTGAGAGGTAATCTGGCCTTGTCATTGAGAATGACAATGAGTTGTCGATCATTGATGATAACGACCCTGTGACCAATAATGAGGCTATGAGTAGTGTTGACTCAGAGAAATGGCATAGTGCCATGAAATCCGAAATGGAATCTATGTATACGGTATACGAAAGAATGATTAGAGCATATGGCCAGGTGGAGACCTTTAAGGCCAGGCTTTTGGGAAAAGGATTCAGACAAAGGCAATGGATTGACTTTGATGAAACTTTTTACCTATAGCCCTGTTAAAATCAGTTCGGATTTTGCTTGCGATTGCTGCTTACTACGACTATGAGATCTGGCATATAGCCAGATGGTTTTCTTTCCAAGGGAAATGAAAGCCTAGTGTGTAAGCTACTGCGAACCATATGTGGTTTAAAGCAAGCTTCTCGAAAGATGGAACATTTGTTTTGATGAGAAAATCAAAGAGTTTGATTTTATCAAAAACGTAGATGAACCATGTGTCTACAAAAGAGTTAGTGGGAGCGCGGTAACATTTCTTATATTGTATTGAATTAGAGTTGACACACATAACAACATAGCAGACCCACTCACAAAGCTACTTTATGAAAGTCACTTTGATCGTCATAAAGACAAGATGAGTATTAGATACCAGAGTGATTGGCTTTAGTACAAGTGGGAGATTGAAAGGAATATGTCCTAAGTCCAATCATGTATTAGGATTTAGGAATAACTCTTTATGTAATCTGTTTTGATTTCATTGATTTTAATAAAAGACTTGTTTTGTTTTTATTACGGGCTCTATCTATTTAAGTGTTTAAATAAGATATACCATAGTTTAGAGTAAAGCTTTTTATGGATTATGATGAGATCATAATAGTGAGACCTAAAAGATGATAACTCTAAACTTAAATAGTTCTTGATCATAGGATTACTAACTGGTAATTAATAATCCCCAAAGATCGGTATATACTATGCTTGCTTCATTATGAAGGATGTCTGTTCTCATAGACATTTGTGTGGTGACACTATAGCTAGTATGTAGGTGCTTATTATAGAATAAGTTCACTGAACATGACTCGCACAGCTGAACAACTGATGGAGTTCACTCACGTGTCAGCAGTTGTTCACATAGTGATAGTTGTACAAGTATCCTTAGACTTGAGGTCATCATAGTCATCTTGTGTACACTGAACTATGCTTTGGTTTAGTTCTTAGTCTCCAGGAACAATTATTAGGGCTCTACTGGGTATAGGAATTTATACACGAAGATAGTGTATGATCAATAAAGGATCTACCCCTTCCAGTGAAGGAAGCGAATGTTCAAGGCTGATCCACTTATGCTAGTTCAGGAATCTCTGGCCAGAGTGAATGAAATTAGAAAGGAGTTTCTAATTTGCATAGAACTACGCATAGTAAATGGTAAGCAAGTGATTAAACTAGATAGGTTTGACACGAGATCCATGCCTTGTATTTAATCGGGACATTGTAGGGTAGAAGGAGTTTATTGTACGGTAACTATTCACTGAATAGGTTCTTGGTATTCTAAGCAGTGAATTCATATTATCCGGATAGTCGCGATATGCTGAGAAGTATCTCTTACGATGTAGAATAAATATGATTAATTAATTAATCATATTTAATAAATTAGAGAATTTATATAAATAATGATAAAATAGTTTTATTATTATTTATTTCTACTACCGGCTTAATATTGAACCTACAGGGTCACACCATAAAAAGAGAATGATTTTATGGTGGAGGAATTAATTAATAATGGCTAATAATTATTTATTTATGAAATAAATAATTAATTGGTAAATTTAATAATTGATTAAATGAGATTTAATTGATTATAAATTAATTAAGAAAAGTTCTTAATATTATTAATTAAGGATTTAATTTTTGGAAATTAAATCAAGAGAGAGAATTATTTCGAAAGTGTTTAGAAAAAGGATTAATAATTAAAAGGTGTTTTAATTATTAATGAAAATAATAAATGGGATAATAATAATAATATTTATGGGAAAATTTCAACTGAAAATTTTGCCTATAAATATACTATTATAAACCCTATTTTCATTCGAACCCAAAAACCCAAAAGTTTTAGAAAACCAAATTCTCTCCACCTCCTCCTCCTCCTTAACGTCGTTTTCTTGGTGGATACCGGTGGAGTGCTTCACGTTTGAGGAGCAGCTGCTAAGAATCTCCGATCGTTGCTCTTGGATCGCATATTAAAGGTTAGTAATCGATCCCTATGTTTTTACCACGATTTATATGCTTTTATTTGGATTTTATATGTGTAAAAGTGTTTTACCATGCCCCCGCTGCGATTAAATTCCAACACAACCCATGTGACTGTCAAGTCACTGTCAACTGCTATTTGAATTGGTTATCCGTTGAAGCTTCACCATCATCCGTTGACACTCTGTTTAGTTATCCGTTGATGCTGTAATAGTGTCATCCGTTGATACTTGCATATGAACATCCATTGAAACTTTAACAAATATCAGTTGATCAGCTTATCTGTTGAAGGTGTCTTGAGTCATCCGTTGAAGCTTATGGTTTATCCGTTGAAGGTGTATTCCATAGCAGTTGATACTCTTTCACTTATTGAAAATTACAAGACATCTTCTATATACAATTAGCCCACCTATTTTGTATATCTTGCTAGTAGTCAACATGACTTAGAATACATTATAAATTCTAAACCCCCTAAGTTGTTTATTTTATTTTTTTTTGACAAATGCAGAAAACTTTCATTAACTTCAATATAATACAGTCGGGACAAACCCCCAACTGTCGAGGTAAGGGGTAAGGGGTTCGACCCCCTAAGTTGTTTATGATATAAAGAAATATGCTACAAACTTATTTGAGTATAAGCTACTTCATCAACGGATAGAAAACTATGGTTATCTTTTGATGGTTATCCGTTGATGGTTACAAACTCATTTAACTTATCTACTTAAAGTGTTTTGGTAAGTTATCATCTAGGCTACAACATATTCCTAATAGATAAGATGTAATTTTGGAGTATATATATAATATACGGGTCATGCTCAAATGAGAATTTCTTAAAATGAAAACTGTGAGAACTAGTGATTACTGTAGTTGAAACTAGTGACTTTTTAAAAATTTGAAATTTCGAATTCGGTAAATTGGTGATTTTGTGAAAACAAAGTTTTTAAATTTGGTAAAATTACCGATTTGAAATATGAAATCACTGGTTCTCACGATTCTCACTGTAAAAAGTTTAATTTGAGCAAAAGCCTATAATATATTTCACAAATATATCTACACAAGACTGTCTTAAAATTCAAAAAAATGTTCTTACTTTTAGTTTCTGGTTCATGATTTAGCAGTTAAATTTTTGTCAAATTTATTAAATATGTATTTAACCATCTTCCACAAACTACCTTGTTGAAACGTTGTTGGTTATAGAAATAACAAACTATGTGTTTAAAAATGCATTTAATAATACGATATCTTATACAATTTATATAAGATACGTATTTTATCGTTTTTGGTGTCCCGTGAATACATTATATATCACTCTAGCTACCCAGTATGCGCTACAACAATATCCAACTTTCCAATTCTTCTTCAAAACACCATATTTGATTACAAAATACCTTAATACTATATATACACGTTACAATGAGATATAAGTATTAGATTCTTCCTCAAAATACCATATTTTAATTCGAAACATTATATACTTTTTATGATTTTTGTAGGTCTTTGAAAAACTTGCGATTGTTCGTCGACGAGATCGAGGGAGGACACTAGCATCATTATTACGATATATGTTTCACGCTGCCAATTTCATATGGTACAACTAACCTATTTTCTAAATTTGCCATTTTAGTTATTTTTTTTTAAGAATATTGAAAAATTGTTAATTTTAGACTTTTTACTCATTTTTAAAATTTGTCATATTCAATTTTTGATTGTTGAATTCGATTTTTGATCATTAAGGGCTAGGTTATAAAATAAAATTTATTTTCAGGTATTTTGATGGATTATAACAATTAATTATTTAATTATCGTGAACAAAGTTATGATTTTGGAGTTTCTAAAACTACTTTTCAAATTATTAACATCTTAGAAGATTTTGCAAAGCCTTTATCACTTGAATTTCGACTTTTCAAAAATATATTAGCCGAAAAATTAGTAGTTTTTGTTCTCCTCTTGAGTTTTCATATTCCCTTTGAAGATGTTTACATACCAAGTATTTATTTAATTTTAGTTCCAATTTGTATAATTTAGGCGACCCTCATGTACTCTGTGTCCAAATTAAGACAGTTGTGTTGTAAATTCTATATGCGTTCTAGATCTTTTGAATATGAACTCATTCATATATAATAATTTTCTTGGTACTCATTGTTAGACTACGAAATTTGTTATCTTCATTATTTTCATCATCAAATTCCCCCAAAATTTCTTATTAACATATGCCCAATAAATTATCAGTTCATCATTGCTGGGTGTTTTTAAGAATAACTTATACTGATGACAGAAGGACTTTGATTTTAAATCTTTAATTGTACACTTGTAGATACGTATAGCAATTGAAAATGATTGAAAAATGCTTAGTTTTTTTCATAGGTAATCCGCAGCTGTTACACTTCGGGTGAACCCGTAGGTAACCCGCAGCACAACTGTTACACTTCGGGTGCGCATCTACGGGCGCACGCAATAACCTGCAAACCAAGTGAATTAAGGTAAACCGCATTTAAACGACAGACTCTGGTTTATGAAGCATAATCATAAATTCTCGGATTCGAACATGTAACGAAGATGATAGTTATCCCCTTTTTAATTTAGTTCCAAATAATTAATATAGAAAATAATTTACAAACGATGACATGAAATCATGATAGTTCTTTTATTTCTTGTATATTCTGACCATTTTTTATGGAATATAGAATATCATTTATTTTATTTAACATATTCTTTATCTTATTGAGATAGTCAATAAACAAATCAATTATTATATAATATTTAAAAAATATTATATTATGGATAAGTATATTTTATACATTACTTGATATCAAGATTCAAATGTTCCGAGACAAGTAATTCAGTCCTTAAGATAGAAGTCCAAAGAATGTTGTAAGCATTTGTTATCTATATGGTTTTGTTTCCGAATATAGTCACATATAATTAATGTTTATCTCGTACATCTTCGAGCGGAGTTTATAATATTGCTAGTAAAATAAAAATAAGAACAATGAATAACTAAAAAAATGTAAAAAAAAAATCAATATGTTCACGCACATATTAATTTCTTTCGATGTATTTTCTCAGTTCTCTGTTATCCATGTTTTTTTATTTTACTTATAATATTATAAAATTTTATATGAGATAAGCATTAATATGTGATTATATTTGAGAACAAAGCCAATACATGACAAGTGCTTGGAACATTCTTTGGACTTCTCTCAAAAATTGGTCACGTGAAAAACGTCACGCGTGGAATTGTTGGACCCGAATTAGCATGTGGATCTATCTTCTTATTTAGTTAGCCTTGTCTCTCTCCCCGTTTGTGTAAAAGAATAGTAAAAAAGGTGACAATTACATTGTACCAACCTGGGCCACAATTTCTCGAATGCATGTTTAATCACAATCATGTACCATAGATACGATTTGATGGTAAATCTGTCAGCTTGTACCTATATCTTGTTCTCTCTTTTTTGAAAAGTTGGTAGATTTTTACTCTAATTTCTCTCAGTGTTGATTGTCAATTTTGTACTGATTTGTTGTTTACAGGGGTATCCAATTTACAGTAATAGTGAATGGGATGGATATCATTACGCCTATGGATTTTATATGGTATGTTCTTTTATAGCTTTTCTTGATTTACGGTTAATTACAGAAATTTAAATATTTTCGCGCGCTTGACGCGTGGCTCGAAATGAGTGGTATTCGGTAAAATTATATATATTTTCTTGATTTAAAAATTTATCCTTGTTTGTACAGAATTCTTTATCAATTCATCAGTTCAGGTCTTTTGCCTATACTTGCTTTGGAAATTGTTGTCCCTTTATATGATAATTTTTTTGTTCATCTGTTGTTAATTTAGGATGTTATGTACTGTCTGTCATAAATTTTGTTCATACTAATTTTTTAAGAATGAAGTACTCATGTTTTTGTTAATGTTTGGAATTTTTAGAATCTGCCTGGTTTGGAACTTAAGGCTTCTGGTTTCAATAACATTTTAATGGGGTGCCTAAATTGATTTTTTCAATCAATCCAACTCTATTCTGAGTTCTAAGTTTAAAATTTTCTCAAAAAAACAATGTTTAGCTATGTTTCAGATTAGTAAGAGTAAGGTAAAAATGTTAAAAGAGATACTGGAAACCCCTTATTTTGTCGATGGAGGTAGCAATCCGGTACATTTGCTATTAACTGGACACCCTCAATGTACTGCGTTTTGTGCAGTACATACCTACAATGCATGGAGGATGCAAGTATCAACAGCTTATTTTATGTTTTAATGGGCTTCTAGGAGTCAAGGTGCTCTTTAATAGCGTTGTAATTTGAGCGTAGTCGAGTATTGGTTATCGAGTCCTTAAGGTCCTTGATGCTTTGATACATTTGCTTGATGGTGGACTTGAGTTCTAAGGCATCATCCTGATTAATAAATCTAGGTATACATCATAAAGCCTTACATATATGAGTGTTCCGAAATTGTCTAGAGTTTGTAGCCTAAAGTCCTAAGTCTAGTCCTTATTATTGGGATTACATGGTGTTCCAAGTCATTTGATAGAGGGACTTACAAATTACAGGTAATTCACGGTTAGGTTCTATGCCAATTTCTACATCAAAATGTCTAACTCATGATGCATCTCATACTGCAGTAGCAATCCCAAGCGTAATCAGCACCACCAAGAAGAACTATTATAAGTTTTTACATGAACTTGCGTTGTTGGAGGTTCTCCTACTATATGTGTTTATAAATTTTTAAAAGAAACACTGTTGCATTTATGCTTGAGAACTTGAGAGAATGTGATGTAATTTGTTAGATGTTGTTGTCTGTTATCATTGAAGGACAGTCTTTCTGCTAACTAGTTATATTTAAGAGATGAATTTCCATTTTTACATATTCACAACAAGATTGTGCCATCTTATCAAGGACTCTTCATTGCTTTCCAGGATCCTCCCAGCTTAATCTTGGCTGGAGGCACACCTTGGTCTTATGATTTTGACTTAGCTCCCAACAGAAATGGGACAGGAGTATTCATTCCAAAGTTGGAGCACGGCACTGGAGTATTCCATCCGAATTCAGAGCTTCTTGTCAATTCCAACAGAATTAATCGCTCGTACCCCAACAGAATTGGTCAAGAAAGCACTCTTGCAAATCCAAGCAGAGATGATCAACAAGGCAATCATGGGAATCACAAAAGAGTTGATGGAGTAGGACATCTTGCAAATCCCTACAGAGTTACTCGAGAAGGAAATCTTGTGAATCTCGACAGAGTTAATGGAGATGGCAATATCGTCTCCATTGATGTCCTCCCTGATGAAATGCAAGAGCTGGTTTTGACTTTTCTTCCACCTGCCTGCGCTCTGGGAGCTTCTTGTGTTTGTACGAAATGGAAGCAGATTGTGCATTCTGGAAAGTTTAAGATGAAAAACGATGGTATCTTATCTAAGAAACCTTGGTACTACATGTTTACAACTTCTAATGAGCCTAATGGTAAAATTTACGACCCTGTACAGCGGCATTGGCATGAATTCAAATTCCCTTTTAACTTAAAGGATACTTGGAAAATTGCTGCATCCTCTGGTTTGATCTGCTTGATGCAGGAAAACGATTGCAATTTTGAGATTTATATATGTAATCCTATGACTAGAAAGTGCATTCAGTTTGAGGAACGAGTAGGTGCAGAAGACTCGAATTATAGCAGTCTTGCTTTTTCAGTCGATCAGGCATCACATGAATATAGCATTGCAATTGTGAGAAGCTGGCAAGTCCAAGATAGTTTTTCTAAGTGGAAGACCTCGATTCACATTTATAATTCAGGTAAAATGACTTGGTTACCTCCTTTTGTTGAGACTTTGAGTGGGTGGAGAGCAGGAAATGATAGCATTCTTTTTGATGGGGTTCTGTATTTTGTGGTTACAAAACTCGACACTACTAATTGCCATGCTTTGTTAAGTTATAATCTTGAGAGCTCATCTTCCAACTGCGGCTTGCTTAAAACTTTGACCCCCATTCCGTTCTCCCTCACTTGCGTACGTCTGATGCAACTCCAGAATAAAGTTGTTATAGTGGGAGGTCTTGGTAGTCATGATGTCCCAGAAACGATTGGTATATGGATGCTTAAAGGTACTAACTGGGAAGAGGTTTCACTAGTGCCTGACAGTTTTATTCAGGGATTCCAAGAATTGGATGATGTGTTTGCAAGCAGCGGTACTGGTGATCTTATCTACATCCAAACATATGGTTCAGCATCTCTTCTTGTTTTTGACATGCAATCGAAAGTGTGGAGATGGAGTCAGAGATGTCATTTGCATAAGAGGTCGGACCTTCAGCTTTTCTCTGGTTTTTGCTTTGAACCTCGGCTGGATATTTCACCCTGAAATCGAAAGTGTGGAGATGGTGCCAGAAACGTCATTTGTCTAAGAGGTCGGACCTTCAACTTTTCTCAAATTTTGCTTTGAACCTCAGCTCAATATTTCACCCTGATCTAGCACCGTAGAAACTTAATTTCATCCTGATGTAGCACCATAAAAACTAAGCTGTTAAAGCTGCGTTAGTAATTTTCTTTAGTCTCCTCTGCGGATTCGTATCAAATAACTGTACTGTTAAAAAATATTACCTTGGACGATATAGTCTTGTTTCTTAAAACAAGCTTTGAAGACAAATGGTTTTTAATCAGTCCTGTGTTGTAATTGTATTTGTTATTTAAAAGGCACCTGTGATGTGAATGCTTGTTGGAATTCTTTGATTCCGTTAAGCAATTTTATCTATCTGAGGACAGATCGACAACAAGATTTCTGTTGTATGCTCTCATCTCAGATGGACAATAAGATTTGTGTTAGAATGAGCATACAATGTTCATATACAAGAGAATCGCTAGTGGAAGATGCTTTTTATTTTGAGCAAATCAAACCTGAGGGACTCTGTATGAGTGGTTCGGAACGTGTTATGCAAATTGAGGTTCTTTGTATGAGTGGTTCGGGACGTGTTATGCAAATTGAGGTTCTCTATATGACGACATGTCATATGTTTTAATTTATTTCAAAATGTTAGAAAATTCCGGTTCCTGATTAAAATTTTAGTACTTGTTCAACATTAGTCTGGTACGGGATCATTTAAAAATTGTGGTTAGTCCTTTATATCTTCTCTAACACACTATTAGAAAGATAAGAAGCACACAGAGGCGGTATGCTCTTCCCATGAAGACTTCACGATGCCATTGTTTGGAAGTCATAGGCATAAACATAATTTCGTAAAAGAAATATTACATTCATTATGAGATGAAACCAAGTAAAGCACATAGAAGTACAATTGGATTTGTGCAGTATCTGTAAACTCAAATTGAATGCGACAATCTAAAGACATGCATATTCTGCGTTTACAAGCAAAGTTAAGTTTAGTGAAAAGAAGGGAAACTGCCTGCTCGTCTTCTGTTTCTGAGTGGCATAAATCAAACAATTTTGTGGGTGGATCATATTGTAACTTATCTAAAATTGCAGCTGGAGCTCACTGCTGCATGATTAAAGCTGCAGGCCACAGTTCAATCCAGTGTACATTTTCTGATTACACAACATATAGTAGTCATTTTTTGTCCAACACTTCAGGACTTTTACAAGCAAAGTTAAGTTAACATGCATATTCAAATAGAATTATATATATATATATATACATGCTTCTCTAAATTTCAACTTTTACCAAAATTTTAAACTAATTACGAGTAATTTCAAATTTCCAAAATTGTAACTGAACCAAAATCATAATATACCCCTCTGTTGTAATATTATTTGTGATAAAAACATAGATAAATATGAAACGTGGAGAAGCTATATTATTCAGAACTATGTGCAGTGACTTATACTGCATACAAGACCTACTTGATAAGCAAATCTACCAAAAAAATAGCAAACGATATCTTCCCTAAAAAATAGCAAATAAACTAATCTGGAGTGAAAAACTATCATATTGAAACACTGCAGTTTCAGTGTTCAACTAAAACACAGCAGCATTTAAGTCATAAAAAATCAACACTCCTCCTTGACTTTATTGCTGCAGATCCCAAATTTCTGTCTTAGATATTCAAATCTTGCTTTAGGAAGTGGCTTTGTTAGAAAATCAGCAAGCTGACTCTCTGTCCTGCAATAAATCAGCTTTACTTCTTCTTGCTTTTGCACCTCTCTAAGAAAATATAACTTTATCTTAAAATGCTTTGTCTTCCCATGAAACACTGGATCATTAGCAATTGCAATTGCAGCTTGATTATCAACAAGAATCAGTGTGCTATCTTCTTGTTCCATATGCAAATCAGTCATAAGTTTCCTGAGCCAAAGAGCTTGATTTGCTGCTGAAACAGCTGCTACATATTCGGCCTCAGCGGTTGATTGTGCGATGATTTCTTGCTTCCTTGAATACCATGAAAAAACTCCAGAACCAAAACTGAAACAGTATCCAGACGTGCTTCTCATGTCATCAACACTACCAGCCCAGTCACTGTCAGAATAGCCATAAAGACTAAAATTTCCATTAAGGCAAAAATTGTTCACACGTTGAAACTTCACACCATAATCTATCGTGCCTTTGACATATCTGAGAACTCTTTTCGCCGCTTGAAAATGAATTGTACTAGCACAGTGCATAAATCTTGACAGCAAACTTACCGAATACAAAATATCGGGCCTGGTTGCAGTTAAATACAGAAGACATCCAATTAAGCTCCTGTACAGTTTTTCATCAACCTTTTCAGCTCCATCTTCTTTACACAATTTTTCTTTTTGATTCATTGGAGTAGAAGTTGGCTTGCAATCCTCCATCTTGAATTTTCTGAGAATTTCCTTTGCATATTTTTCTTGACATATAAATGTTTCACCATGATTTTGATGCACCTGCATACCAAGGAAAAATGTCATTTTTCCAAGATCGGTCATTTCAAAAATAGCTTTCATTCCTTCTTTAAACTCCTCAATCATCTCCTTTGAACTTCCCGTTATTAGTAGATCATCAACGTACAATGAGACAACAAGCACTTCATCACCAGTCTTTTTTACATATAAGGTGAACTCACTTAGACTCTTTTCGAAGCCCAAGCTCTTCAAGTGCGCATCAATTCTGCTATACCAAGACCTAGGAGCTTGTTTTAAGCCATACAAGGCCTTTTTTAAGCGATAGACTTTTTCTTCTTGTCCTTGAACTACAAAACCTTCAGGCTGCTCTACAAATATTTCCTCTTCCAAGTAACCATTTAAAAAAGCTGATTTGACATCCATTTGATGTACAATCCAACCCTTTTGTGCCGAAAGAGCTAGTAGCATCCGTATTGTATCCATCCTAGCAACCGGAGCAAAAGTGTCTGAAAAGTCTACCCCAAACTTTTGAGCATAACCTTTGACAACAAGTCTCGCTTTGTGTTTGTTAACTGAACCATCAGAATTAAGCTTGGTTCTATACACCCATTTGACTCCTATGGCATTCTTATCTTTGGATTTTTCCACTAACTCCCATGTCTCTCTCTTTTCAATCATATTCAGCTCCTCCTTCATTGCAACTAACCATTTTGAATCAGTGGAAGCTTCTTTATAATTTGCAGGTTCCATGATAGCAGTATTACATTTTTCATAAATATCTGAGAGTGGTCTAGTTCCTCTAACCGGATGGTCATCAACATCATCATCACTCTCCTCCTGGAACTCAACGGGTTTCTCTTCTTTGCTCCAATTTTCAGTCTCAAAGAACTGGACATCTCTGCTGACAATAATTTTATTGCTTTGCGGCAAGTAAACTCGATAAGCTTTTGATTTTAAACTGTAGCCTACAAAGATTCCCGGCTCTGCCTTTCTATCAAGTTTATCTCTCATAACATGAGGAATGTAACAGAAGCACAAACATCCAAAAACTTTTAAGTTCAACAGCTTCGGTTTAAACCCATACCAAGCCTCGAATGGAGTTTGTTCAGAAAGAGCTTTACACGGCAAACGGTTAAGCAAAAAAACAGCAGTATGAGCTGCTTCTGCCCATAGTTTTTTTGGAAGATTTTTCTCGTGAAGCAAGCATCTTGTCATCTCCATTATTGTTCTATTTTTACGCTCCACAACCCCATTTTGCTGTGGGGTGTAAGGAGTTGTTAATTGATGCTCTATGCCGGCATCATCACAAATTTTGCTGAACTCTTTTGATGTATATTCCGTTCCATTATCCGATCGTAATATCTGCAATTTTCTGCCACTTTGGGTTTCAACCCAAGTTTTGAACTTATGAAAGATGTCAGTGACTTCGGTTTTAGATTTCATAAAATAAATCCAGCACATTCTTGTATAATCATCAATGAAAGCAATATAGTACTTACTTCCTTTTAGAGATGGTGTTTTCAGCGGTCCTCCCAAGTCCGTATGCACTAGCTGTAGCTTATCTGATGCTCTCCAAGACATTCCTTTTGGAAAAGGCAACCTAGTTTGTTTCCCGTATTGACACGTAGCACATTCAGCTAACTCCTTCTCTAATTTAGGAAGTCCTCGTACCAGATTATTTTCTTTCAAATAAAGCAAACCATTATGATGGAAATGCCCCATCCTTTTATGCCATATCATTGTATCATTTTCAACCTTGTGCACAGCAAGTTGTTCTTCATCAAATAAATTCAAGGTAAAGCTTTTACCTTTCATCTGAACCCTAAACAATTCTTTATCAAGTGAATCTTTAATCAAGCAAACTTTGTCTTCAAATAGAACCTTATATCCTTTCTCTACTAATTGACCAACACTCAATAAATTTTGATCAATTTCTGGGACATAAAGAACATCTGAAATTAGTCTCAAACCTGAACATCCTTTAATTGCTACAGTTCCTTTTCCTTCTACTGTGATTTTCACTCCATTGCCGATTCTGACTTTAGTGGTGTAGTTTGTATCAAGATCTCTGAATAAATCTTGATCATAGGTCATATGATTTGTGCAACCACTATCAATCAACCAACTCTCCGCTGAGCTTGAATTAGCAATACAAGATACTGCAAACAGGTCTTCCTCATTAACTTGTTCAATGGCGGCCTTTGCTTTCACTTGTTGTTGTGAAGACCTGCAAATTTTCTCCACATGTCCTAATTGTCCGCATTTATTGCATTTTATATCTGGCCTCCACCAACAATATTTTTGAGTATGATTTGTTTTCTTACAATGAGGACATGGTGGTAAAACTTGAGAGAGTTTGTTACCATTGTTAGTGCTGCCGCTGGTTGAGTTTCTTGTTTTGAAATTCTTTGTATACTTCTTGTTTTTGCCACCAAAATTGTTCTGCGTTTTGGCTAACAAAGCTCCTTCTACAGAGCCTTCCTGCCTCATAAGTCGTCTTAGTTCCTGTGCCTGTAAAGCATTCAACAATGCCGTCAAGGTGATATTTGTTAAATCTTGTGAGTTTTCAAGATAACTGATTGTTGCTTCAAATTTTTCTGGAACAGTAACAAGAATTTTTTGAATGATTCTTGAATCAGGGAATTCAGTTCCAAGAAGCTTCACTTTATTTGCAATGTTGATCAACCTATCTGCATAATTTTGAATGGTCTCTGTCTCCTTCATTTTTTGTAAATCGAATTCTTGAATCAGGTTAATTGCTTGCATCCCCTTAATCTTCTCACTGCCCTCATATTCTTTTTTCAAAAAATCCCAAATCTCTTTCGCAGTCTTTAATGTCATTATTCTATTAAAAATAACAGAGGAAACAGCAGTAAACAAAACTGACCGGGACTTTGATTTTCTCAGCCTAATCTCTTTCTGAGATTTGATTTGAGCCATAGTTGGATTTTCTGGTAATTCGGGAATTTCATACACATTTTCTACAGCTTCCCATAGATCATTGGCTTCGAGATAAGCTTCCATCCTCACAGCCCACATTTGATAATTAGATCCATCAAATAGTGGAGGTGATATGTTATTAGCAAAAGAATCCATTGCTAGATTGTGTTTTGTTTTCTGAACTCACAGATCCCTTTAAATCTGATAAAGCTCTGATACCAGTTTGTTGTAATATTATTTGTGATAAAAACATAGATAAATATGAAACGTGGAGAAGCTATATTATTCAGAACTATGTGCAGTGACTTATACTGCATACAAGACCTACTTGATAAGCAAATCTACCAAAAAAATAGCAAACGATATCTTCCCTAAAAAATAGCAAATAAACTAATCTTGAGTGAAAAACTATCCTATTGAAACACTGCAGTTTCAGTGTTCAACTATTCAACTAAAACACAGCAGCATTTAAGTCATAAAAAATCAACACCCTCCATTCCATAATATTAGTCTAGTTTGAATAATTTTTTTACTTCATAATAGTTGTGGATTTCTACGCCCAACTGCATCTGCACCGTATATTATGAGATTATTGACTGCTGTTATTTTGTCGAACTGATGACGACGGTTAAATTGCGATAGTATGGGGTACTACTAGTGTGAGAGTCCTTGGATTCCATGGGGTTTACAAGTCCAAATTCTTGCAAGGGGGTCTCCAGAACCAGAAACAAACTACAGTATGTACATGTTACTTGTCCAAACCTAAAGACAAGACGAGTTCAGTTGTATTTTTGTAAAAAAAAAAAATATACTCAAATTGTGTTATGAAAATATAAAAGTACTCATTAATTTTTAAATATCACTTTCTAATATTAAAAATATTAAATTAAATTTCAGATCTTCCATTTTCATATATCTAATAAATCCGTTTTTACATGTGTTATTATAGAATTAATACAGTAACATGTAAGATAAATGTGACATGTTTTAATTTAATTAATTTATAACGAAATGATTAATAATTATTAGAAATATCATGATTTGAGAACCTATTTGTAAACTCTAGCATTTATGGAAATGCAATTCAGTGAAAGTTTTTTTTTTTTTGCTAAATTAATTTAATGAAAGTTAACTACGTCTAAACACAACAAATACACTGACAACAGATATTCCTAGTACATAACTTACTGAAAGTAAATACGAGTGACAACCAGTTCTAGTTGTGGATCTACATGGGTCAGAGTGCTCATCATCATCATCAAAATATAAGGTCCCCCCCCCCCCCCCACCACAATGAATCATTTCAATCACTCCCCCTCTTCTTCCTCTTTAATGCTACTTTTTGCCCCCAGGTAGTCTCAAATTTAACTAGTCACACATCAAGAACCCACCCTTATGTCCCATATATACACTAGAAAATAAATATATACTATAAGTATTAGTAGTTGAATAATCAAGAATAAACAGATGGGCTACTTCTTATTTTAAAGAAACCACCTTTTTCTTTAAACAATTATAGAGAGAGAGAGAGAGAAATTAGAGAGAGAGAGATTAAAGTTGGTATTTTAGGAGAGAGATATGAAAAGGGTAGAGAATAGTGGGGAAGAGCCAGCAGAAAAGCAAGAAAATTTAGGGGGAAAATTGAGAAAAGAAGCACTACTGGTAGGGAAAAGAGGGGGACATACTACTCCAGTATTACCCTCTTGGAGATTACTACAGTTTTCTGCTAATACTTGTGATGTTGCTGCTGCTGATGGTGGTTTTAACTATAGTTTAGTCAAGAATTTCCCACCTGTTTCTGCTAGAAAACTTGCTGCTACTTTGTGGGAGCTTCAGCACTATAATTTCCCTGTTAGAATGTATCAGGGTGTTGGTGGTTCGAATTCGAGACTGCGGCGATACAGGCAGCATGATCCTTCTCCTAGCTCACCTGATCAGGTATAAATGATGGTTGGGTGTGATAAAGGTTGCTTTTTAGAATTAGGATTTGTTTGATTTTGTTATTTTTGGTTTGTGCTTACTGTTGGGGCTTTCTTGATTGATCTTTTGTTGTTTAGATTGTCATTTGGTAAATGTAGATAATTGTGGAAATTTGATTGTTTTTCTTAGGTTATTTGTGATGTTGTGATTGTTAATTTGAATTATATGTGTCTTATGTGGATGATATAGTTCAGTTAATTCGTGTTATTAATAGTTATGATCCTAAAGAATTCGTATTATTCCGTCTAATCGATAGTTATGCATTAAAACTTAGAAAGGGTTGTGATGGATGGTTATAGTAATAAAACTTGCTGGAAATTGGTTAAATACTTAAATATCTTCAGTACCGGATTTGGCTGAGATAAGCTCTGAACATTCAAGTGATAAGGCTACATTTATATTGTTACTTTCTGTTGCTTCCAATAACAATTCTACTTGTGCATACATGCTGGTCAAATTCAAAGTTTGTGCTTATATACAGTTTACTTCTCAATTCAATACAGCCAGAAAGTGCGGGTAGTTTGAGGCGGCATGTTGCTGCATCACTAATGCAACATCATCGGTCGGTACAGAGGAACAGTCGTGCTATACAACCTGTCTTACCTGCAAGTTATGAGAGTTCAATGGAGGTGAGTTTTGTTCAGCCTTTTTGTGTTATTTTCTTGAAAGAAATGATTCGGTTTGAATTGCATTGCATGAGACTGGATTCCATTAAGGTCAGCTAAATTTTGTCCCCCCCCTAAAAACTTAAGACTTGGTTTGGTTGTACTCTTGTAGTGATTCGGCTGACCGAACTGTTTAATAATATACCAAACAACTGATTGTAAAGGATTCAACTTTCAAGTTCATGTCCAAGTTCCAAACTATTACTGCATTGTATATTTTATTGCCACATAGATGTGTAGATGACCATGGCAGTAGATTACAGTTTTTTCATACACGTCTATACGTTCGTCCATAAATGTCCTGAAACTTGCATATATGTTCTCTACCAATATGTTTAAACTTTGTAGTTAGATGAAGGGTCTCGGTTATTTACATATTAGAATTTATTGCAAAACACAGCCCATTACCTTGTGATATCTTTTGAGAAAGAGAAAGTAGTATGCTTACTAACTTATGGAAGTTGTATACCCTTTATATCAATATATATATGTTTTGTATCAGAAACCTGTGCATTACCTTAATTGTGCCTTTACCTTTCTTTATATTGGAGATCTTTTTTTTTTGAACGGCAGCCGAGTGTCGTACAACATCTTCGGAATGCCATATTGCCTATATTTTGCAAGACATTCTGCTATACACTACTCACATCGTTTCGCATACTTTTTTCCTATGAAGGTAACACCATATAATCCTGCTGTAACACCTACCAGCTCTGTAGACCTTAATGGAGGTATCGGTGGGACGAGCTATAGCCTCAAAACATCAACAGAACTACTAAAAGTACTGAATAGAATTTGGAGCCTGGAAGAGCAGCATGCATCTAATATAGCACTAGTAAAGGCATTAAAAAAAGAGCTAGACCATGCTCGTGGCAAGATTAAGGAATTAGTTCGAGATCAACAAGCAGATCGGCATGAGATGGACGTATTGATGAAGCAAGTTGCAGAAGACAAGCTTGATAGAAAGAGCAAGGAACATGATCGGGTCAATGCTGCAATTCAGTCTGTCAGGGATGAATTAGAAGATGAAAGGAAGTTAAGAAGACGTTCAGAAAGTCTTCACAGAAAATTAGCAAAGGAACTCTATGAAGTTAAGTCATCTCTTTCTAATGCCTTAAAAGATCTGGATAGAGAAAGAAAATCGCGTAAGTTGTTGGAAGATCTTTGTGATGAATTTGCTTTGGGTATAAGAGACTATGAACAAGAAGTGCATGGTTTAAAACAGAAGTCTGAGAAGAATTGGGTTGACAGGCCTGACCGTGATAGATCAATTCTCCATATATCTGAATCGTGGCTTGATGAAAGAATTCAGATGAAACAAGAATCTCAAATTGGTATAGAAGAAAAGAAGTCCATTGTGGACAAATTTACAGCTGAAATAGAGGCTTATCTTCAAAGTAAACATAACAGTAACCGCAAGGTTAAACAGGATGTGCTGCCAAATGATCGCAATTTGCGGAGGAGTTCTCTTGAATCCATTCCCTTGAATGTAGCAGTAAGTGCCCCTCAGGATGATGGTGATGAAGATGATTCAGCAGGCAGTGATTCACACTGTTTTGAGCTGGACAAACCAAGCACTGTTAACTTGAAACCAGATAATTTTGAAGCTGATTATATTGATCCAAACTTAGATGCTCTTGACGCCAAGAAAAAACTTGAGTCTCAAGATAGGAATAAAGGTCGTCATCCATCCAACTTGCAGGTGAAGTTTGAAGAACAGATGGCTCAGGCGATATCACGGAATGGAATAAGAAGTCGAGGTGATGATAAAGAACCTGGTGAAAGTGAAGATGCATTCCCAGTTGAAGTAAACGCATCAAAAGAGTATGAAAATCATGAAGCCACCAAGGGAACTATTGAAAAAAACAATCAGGCTGAGGGAATTCATGTATCTAGTTCAAACTACGTTGATAATTTGGTCAGAAGCCACTATTTGTCATCTGAAAATGGGAATGTGCAACCTGATGACAGGTTACCTTCTGGTGACAATGCTGCTTGGAGGACTCGTGCTAGTCCAGTTAGACAATGGACATCGAAACTTCCTCCCCGGGAAGTTGAAATATCAGAGTCTTCCTCGAAGCTTCCATCTGATTCAAAGGAGAACACTTTAAAAGAAAAGCTGCTTGAGGCAAGGACAAGAGGTCAGCGATCACGCTCCCGTTTAAAAGGCTCAAATTTCCTATTTAGGCTTTAATAAAAGGCTGAAACCCAAATTTCACAACGTACCTGATTGTTTCAAGCCCTTTATAAAGATTTTGGATATGTACTTTTTGTAAATGTTACTCGAAGTAACTTGAGTTTTAAAATTTCAGCAGTGTAGAAACAGCTCCATCTTCATGTCACTATAAACTTGGAAGTTATATTACATATGTATATATATTTATATAAATGTGATAAGTCTATTACATTCCATGGTTATGCAGTTCATATGATTTTTTTTAGGTGGTTTAGTCGAATGAGTAAAGAACATATCCTATTGATCACATTCTTGTTACACTACAACTTACAAGCCAAAACAAACTCGACCAGAAAAAAGTCTCTAATTTGAGTTGTAATGTGAATTGAAATATTCAAATAGTGATCTTACCAAAAAGGATTCTCTCTGAAAACAGACTAAATGCAAACTCCATATCTACTGTCCCACCTTCCTATAATATCCAGTACAACAGTCATCAGAACTAACCATGTTGAAAAGTTCTTTCATTCTTCTGTTGGCACCTAACACATTGAGAAGACATGAGATGTCTCCCCCTTACTTGGATTTCCTACAATTATTGACATTGTCTGTTCATCCAAATCAACTATAGCCGTGCACAAAGTATGAAGCGTGGGACCTGAAATTCGAATGCAAACACAGTGAGAGCTAGCCAGAAAATAAAATTATGTCTCAAATATTTGATATATACCAGTCATGTATATAGGGTATTTTGGATCATCCATGTCTCCAAGGAGTGAAAGGAAATCTTGTTTTCTTTCTTTTGGCAACAGGGCTGCTTTTGTTTGTCTGCTTATTGAGTTCTCATCATGTGTCTTCAGAACAACAGAAAATCTTGAATCATCAGTATGATTTTTAATAAACATATGAGATTGAAGCTGATTCTGTACATAATAATTGAGTACCTGCCTATGCACTAATCTATATCTAGTCTGTTTTTCATCATTATTTTTTTCCATGGTCTAAGCTGGAAATTTAATGCAAGATATATATTACCAACCTGCTCAACTTGAAGATGAAGATACATGTTGGCATGGAAGAATGGAATTGCTCCTATTTCACGTACTGACAATCTTTTCCGAGATGCAGTTTCAACATTCAGAATCCTACGCGACTTTGTGTCAATTAGATTATAACTATGCCCAATGGAAACTTCTGAAGATTCAATCCTCTGCCAACAAACAAGTGATTATGGTAAATTTATTATCTCTGTTAAATAAAACTTGTTTTTGAAAAAGAAATAGATTACATGTAATGCATTGTCGATGCTTGTTGCTTCTAGTAGGTCCCTTGATATGAAATTTCTTCCAATGCCACCAGCTACAATTTCATCTTTAGATGGTGGTACTGAATTCAGTGTAAATGCCTAAACGAGAGTTCTTCCAAATATTTA
The DNA here is from genome assembly GCF_009905375.1 of Apium graveolens. NCBI lineage: Eukaryota > Viridiplantae > Streptophyta > Magnoliopsida > Apiales > Apiaceae > Apium > Apium graveolens. The sequence goes on along the minus strand of NC_133654.1, from coordinate 31,119,862 downwards.
GAGCTCCATGGCGTGAAGTCATATGAAAGGCACGCAAGTCTTAAACATCAAGTAATTTGAACAATGATATACGAACAACATTCTTATGCTGTTTTTTTTGTAGAAGAGAAAATATACCATGCCACGATTATTGAACCCAAAAGCACAACTTGGAAGCTCTCCTGCATATGTGTAGGCTGTGAAGGACAGACCATGGTGCAATAATCCCCTAATTAGATATCTGCAAGTTGGACTATGTTTCAACTACGATCATGATTGATTAACTTTCATAACAACGCTACCTTGTTGTGGTGTTAGAGGCTTACGTGTGACCCAGTAGAGCAACATTTGCATCCTCATTGTGAGCTGCAATGGCCATTGAGTCATTGACAACAAGTATATCTGAACAGTCATCAAAAGCATCATCATCCAGTTTTGTTAAAGTCTCGGAAACATACGGTAATATCTCCTTTCTGAAGTTGAGTAGTGTAATCTAGTAAATAAGATTTTACACTGTTACATTGAGCACAAAAAATATAAACATTTATCAGTCTGCTGTTAACGCATAAGTATGAAATATGTTACATCTAGGAGAGGCACGCCGCTTCCATCAGCAGTGCCTACGAGTTCATCCCAGTAGTCAGGAAACATTTTACGATTGTTTTCGGATAAAGCTGTGATGAGAGGCTGAGATTTAGGGGTTTTGGCAAAAGGAAGGAGCTGCTGCTGCAAAATAAGGTCAGTGGCAACTCTGTTTCTTATCTGTTTTGAGAATTTCTGGCCTATCAAGAATCCCATTTGGTAAGAATTCTCACAAGGCCCAACTTCAAACATCATTAGTCCTCCTGTTATGGTATCCATACCAACCTGTATAAGTTTATCTTCGTGTGTTTTGCATACAGTGGTATGAATATCTTTAGATTTTTGGCCTAGCACTTGAGTACCTTATCTTCATTTTCCCAGCAGAGCTAATGACTTTTGGGGAAGTGAACACTCAAAGTATTTTTGTTAATTTTAGTATGATTGTGGGGACTTTTCAGTATAGATTTGAAGGTCCACAATGTATATAATTGGCTTGGTGGCAATAATTCTTTCATTGGCCAAGATAAAAATGTTTATGTACTAAAAAATACAAAAAAATAGTAGTACTAAAAAATACAAAAAAATAGTAGTACTGCATAAAGTACACTTCAGCTTATGAATATTTGCAGCTTATGAATATTTGCACTTCACAGACTAAGAAAACAACCCTATTTATCAACAAATCAATATATCAAATATGAAAAAAATATATATGATTTGATTAGAGGGGTGTATTCAATTGGGATTTTAAGCATTTTTTTGAATATTGAAAATTTTAGGGTGTTCAATTTGTTTTCTAAAAAATCCTTTAAAATTTGATTGTATTCAATTTAGATTTTAAAAAGTCCATTAAAACCTGGTAGTGTTCAATTTGGATTTTAAAAAATCCACTAAAACCTGGTGGTATTCAAAAGTATATGGATTTTTTTTATATATAAAATCGTAGATTTTGATGTATTTTCTAGTGTATTTTATATTTTCAGAAGTCTTAGCAAAATCTAAGAGATTTTGATAGATTGTAGAAATCACCGCTCAAATCATCAAGACTCTACGAGATTTATTCAACAACTCCGTTAAAATCCGCATACAATTAAAATCAGTCAAAATCTGCTACAATCATTAAAAATCAATGAATTATTATAATTTCTCTAAAATATAAATTGAATACACCCTTCTAAGTTGTTTAATATAATTAGAATTTTGACAAAAGGAATATGTTTTACTTGCCGTAGAAATCTAATAAAATTGTGCATCTAACATGTATATTTATATGTAAACTCCGCCCTATTTGATAACCCAATTCACCAATGGGTTATCACCTTCGGTGTGTGAGAATTAATAATTGGTTATCGTACGTAAGATATGAACGTACAAGTGTTTGTTGGTAATTGAATTAGTGTATGAAACCGTGTATATTAAATAGCAAACTTGTATCGACACAGTTTTGATAATACTTATAGATGTTCCCCGCTCTTCTTTGTTGGTTTGAGAGAAATTAGCGCAGTCAACATTGCGATAACATCGACCTTATTATCTTTCATGAGCTTTGGGGCAGATCAGATTCTTTTCCTAGAATTCGTTGGACTGCCCCTAATGGGTTATATGTCTTCAGCCACTGATGGATCTTACGTGACAGGCCTCCAACAGAAAGTCTAAGAAATGAATAGAAGTATATCATTGTAAGAAAAAATATGATATAATGGATTAGTTACACTGGTTGAATAACCTTTTCAAAAATAATATTGGTACCTTCCAAAAAAATAATTAAAACTCCATATAACTTATTAAAATTAATAAATAGTACATAACAACACTACTAGGTCAAGACAAGCGTTGATAAAAATAAACTAAATAGTAGGTAACTAACACTAATAGTGGATGATGGAGATGTATCTAATAGTTCTATATGATAACTCTGATCTTTTCCCGGATTCTTCTCCTCACTCTATCCGGACTCGGCTTCCATTTATGCAGGAATGAGAGTGTAAGTGGTTGAGCTGTAAGTTAGGATCCTACAAAACAAAACCGGAGGGGTGGCGTCCCCGCGGCACCTCCGGCGTGAGAATGAGATAGGGTTTTGGAGAAGAAGGGTAGAATGAATTATTACATATATAGGTGGCGTGTGTATAGGTGTGTAAGAGAATAGAATGAATAACTTATAAAACCCCTTTTTTGGGGCCTTTTATAGGCTTCCAGTTTAGGGTTTTGGGGGTTTGTACTTTATCATCTTGACCGTTCGTAATTTTTTTGTACCACAGAACACCTGGACGTTCGTGATTGACTCACGTGTCCCCAGATCCAGACCATTGGAAGGTTCTAGATCTTGGTGACCTGAACGGCCGGTATGAGGACACGTGTCCAGGTGTCCTCTATTGCATTGTTTGGGCCCTGAACTCCTCATATTGGGGTTTCCCTAGGCTTCTCCTATTGTGCTACTCCCTTCTGCGGGTTTCCCGGATGGGGGAGTAGATCTTGTTGGGCTTTTGATTTGTATCTAAAGTTAGGTTCCTTGAGTTGCTTAGAAGAAAATTTGGGTTTTTTTTATTTATAGCCCCCTAACTCTGGGGTCTTATGGATATGAGACTTCGGAGTTGACTTTGGTTAGTCTCTTTTATTTGTATCCAAGGTTGGTTTCCTTGAACTATCTAGAAGAAAAATTGGGGGTTTTCTTTAATTTGTAGCTCCATAACTCCGGAGTTTTATGCATAAGAGATTTCACAGTTGACTTGGTTAGTATTTTTTATTTGTATTCAAGGTTGGATTCCTTGAATTATCTAGAAGAAAAATTGGGGTTTTTCTTTGATTTGAAGCCCCATAACTCCGGGGTCCTATAGATATGAGATTTCGGAGTTGACTTGGTTAGTCTTTTTTATTTGTATTCAAGGTTGGGTTCCTTGAAATATCTAGAAGAAAAATTAGGAGTTTTCTTCGATTTGTAGTCCCCTAACTCCGGGGTCTTATGAGACTTCGAAGTTGACTTAGTTTGTTGAAGGCTGTATTTTAGATAGAGGGTTTTTAGTATAATGGTTGTTTTGAGGTAAGCTTCAACATCTGGGCCTATGAATTGGGGCCCATTATCCGAGACTAACACCATATGGATCTCAAATCTCATCACGTCGGAGTCCATGTATTTGATGCAATCTTGTTGATTAATTGTGCTTATTGCATTTGTTTCGGCCCATTTTATCATGTAATCAATAACCACCAGCACGTAGCGGAGGTCACCTCTTTCCCGGGGAAAGGTCCCATAATGTCTATGCTAGGCGGAAAAAGAAATATAGGAAAGTACTGAAGCACGAGGCTCGGGCTTTGCTTCGGAACATTGCTGAACATCTGACACTGCTTGCATTTCTTTACATACTCAACTACATCGGCGTGAATTGTGGGCCAGTAATATCCTTGCCGGAAAATCTTGTACGCTAAAGCCTTTTCCTCCAAGTGATCCCCGCAAATGCCTTCATGTACTTCCCAGAGACAGTAATCGGCTTCATCTGAGTCCACACATTTAAGAGTTGGAGCTGAGAAAGTTCGTCTATAGAGTTGATCATCTTCCAGAAAGAAACGAACATCTTTGTGTTTCTTGGCTTTATTTTTGTCTTCTGGGAGTGTTCCATGTTTTAGGTAAGCTATGAAGGGGGCCATCCAGTTCTCTGGGCTACTGATGCACAAGATTTCAATTTTTTCAGTGCTTGGGGCTCGGAGTTCTATAAACTGAGAAGTTTAGATCTGAAGAATTTTGAACTAGCTTGGAGAGCTCATATGCCTAGGCGTTTTCCTCTCTATCTGTAGAACGGTTGAATTCAGGATGGTTTCCAGGATATTCCTTACCATGGCTTGGTACTGTGTTAGTTTCTGGATTTTGGCTATGTACTCTCCATTTGTTTGCTTGACCACAATCTGGGAATCACTATGGATGACTAGACTTTTCACCCCAAAGAATTTTGCTAGTCTCAGTCCGGAGAGTAGGGATTCATACCCAGCTTGGTTATTAGTTTTTTGAAGGCGAAAGTGATTGCTTGTTGAATCTGAACCCTTCGGGACTAGTAAGGCTGAGACCGGCTCCGGATCTTTCGGTCGTTGCCAAACCGTCTACATATAATATCTATGCATTTTTGCTGTGAGGTTCATCTTTGATTATAGTTGCAGTTGCCGTGAGTGGAGAGGATTCGGGGAAAGTACATTCCATACAAATTTTGCTAGAGCTTAAGCTTTTATTGTTGTCCGGAGTATAAATTTAATATTGAACTGACTTAGTTCAATTTCCCAGCTGACCAGTCTCAAGGATGCGCGAGTTTGTGAATGATATTTCTTAGAGATTGGTCTGTGATCACTTTGATTTCTAGGTCTTGGAAGTATTGCCTTAGCTTCCTACTTGCATGCACGAGAGCCAAGGCAAACTTTTTCAAATTTGGGTACCGAGTTTCAGCGTCTTTGAGAACTTGGCTCACATAGTATACTGGACTTTGGGTTTCTTTTTCTTCTCAGATGAGCACAACAGAGATGGCCTTTGGAGAGGACGCTTTGTAGAGAGAGAAACTTCGACCCTTTCCTACCCTTAGCTGCTTAACATTCTTCGGGTTCTGCTTTAAATAGGATTGAAGAGTTCATGAGGTGTTTCTTGACTTCTTCAAATGTGATGTTGCATTCCGGGGTCCATTCTATTAGCTTTTTGTTTCAGGATCATTTAAGCAACTCGAAGAATGGAAGACATCTCTCCGCAAGTTTTGGGATAAACCTGCGAAGTGCTGGAAGGCATCCTGGCAGCTTCTGAATATCTTTCTGGGTTCGGGAAACTTTCATTTCCATGATTTCCTTTATCTTCTCCAGATTTGCTTCAATTCCTCTTTCGTGTATCAAGAATCCCGGAAACTTTCCAACAGACACTCTGAATACACTTTTTTCTGGGTTTAGCTTCATATTGTATTTCCTCAAGTTATCAAAATATTCTTTGAGATCTTTGATGTGGTCTGGGACAGTTGTGGACTTGGAGATCATGTTAATGACGTATGACTCCATATTTCTCCCCAGTTGACTTTTGAAGATTGTGTTCATCATTTTCTGGTAGGTTGCTCCGACATTGATGAGTCTGAATGGCATCATGATAAAAGCATATACAGCCCTGTGAGTTATGAAGGCTGTTTTTGAAATGTCCTTTGAATCTATCTTGACTTGGTTGTATCCGGAAAAACATCCATGAAGCTTAGCATAAAATGTCCTGCAATTGCATCAATCAGCTGATCGATGCTAGGGAGGGGGTAGAAATCTTTTGGGCAGGCTGAATTTAGACTTATGTAGTCAACACACATCCTCCGCTTTCCATTCACTTTCTTGACCAGTATCAAGTTGGTCAGCCAATCCGGATACTTAATTTCACAAGTGATATGTTCCTTGAGAAGTTTCTCTATTTTTTCATCGATTGATTGCTAATGCTCCCGGGCGAAATTTCTCCATTTTTATTTTGATTGGCCTTTGTTTTGGGTCAACATCTAAGCTATGAATTGCTACTGATTCGTCATTTTCGGGAATATCCTCTGGGCTCCATGTGAATACATCGGCATATTCTTTCAACAGGTCAGTGAGTTCTTTCTGAAAGGTTGATTTCAGACCCTTTCCAATTTTCGACTTCCGGGCGCGGGGGGGGGGGGGGGAGTTCCCGAAGTCAAATTCGACATCTATTGTTTGTGTGGCTAGTTCGACCTTGGTTTTCTCCTTTGTCTCAACAAACTTTTGAATTCGGGCATCTATATTGGTTACGCTATATCCCGAATCTTCTATAACGTTCACGGCCAATTTTGGTTGTTTACTAAAATATTCTATGTGCTTCTTTCGGCTTTTCCCCTTGGGTAGGGACATGGCCTTCTTTCTGTTCTCAGGCTCCGTCTCAACCATGACTCGGGCTTGTCCGTAACAACTGCTTGCCATATCTCTGTCTTCTTTGAGCTCTCCGACCCTTTCCGGGGTAGGGAACTTAAGTTTTAGGTGTATGGTTGATGGGATAGCCTGGAGTTTAGTGATGGTGGGCCTTCCCAAAATCATATTGTAAGATGATGCTGCGCTTATGACATAGAACTTCATGATATGGGAGACTTGTCGTGGGGCAGTTCCGAAAGTGATAGGGAGTTAGGTAACTCCCTGAATAGGAATCATAGAGTTTCTGACGCCGTAGAGGGGGTCTTTGAGGCAGGGGTCCATGCGAAGATGGCCCAGTTTCATCCGGTTGAGTGCGTGTTCAAAAATTATGTTTAAAGATGACCCGTTGTCAATTAGACACCTTTTTACTTCATTTTATGCAACATCCAGGGTTACTACCAATGCTTGGTTATGCTCCTGGTCCAAACCATCATAGTCGGAGTATGAAAAGTAGATCGGTTCATCTTGGTAGGACTGGATCATTATGACGTCATTGTCCATATCCGGGCTCCGGGGTGGTGATGGTGTTCCTTCTATGACAACATTGACTATGTGCTTGCCGCTCCCCGTGTCTTTGTCTTTGTCATTGGGCTTCCTCTACACATAATGGTTCATATTTCCTTTCTTGATTTGATCTTCAATGAACATTTTGAAGGAAAAACAGTTTTTGGTCTTGTGTCCATGGTCTTCATGGTATCCACAGTTTTTTCTCTTGCCGTGTTCTCTAAGGGTGCGAGTAGAGGTTTCGGGGGATTGTAAAAGGGTTTTTTTTAACTTACCTTGATATATCATCATGGGACCTGTTGAGGGGCGTCCATTCGGGCTCTGGTTTGGGTTCTCTTTTCGTTCTTGCTTTTCTATCATTCTTCTTAGATCCTGTGTAACCACTCCGGGGTGGGGTTCCCTGGGAGTGTTGAATGTAGTTGGACTGCCTGTCGACTTTGATCCTTTTGTCTTTTCTATAGGAGGAACGCCTTTCCAGGGACTCATCATCGTCACTGATCCTTCGATTCATCTTATTGGATTTGAGGAAGAGATTTTCCTTTATGAACTTTGAGGCCATGGCATATGCCAAGGCAAAACTCTGGGGTTCTCTATGGATTAAGTCTTTGACATATCCTTCACATGATATCGGGTACAAGTTCCTCAAGAAGATGTTGACGGCCTCTTTTTCTTCCAGGTTTGAGAGTTGATTGACAGCTTCTTGGAATCTCTTGATGAATTTGGGGAGCGATTCTTTGCTCTTCTGTTGAATTGTTTCCAGATGGCACATCTACAATTCGTTCATGCGATTAGCCCGGAATCTATTTAAAAAGATCTCTTGGAAGTCTTTCCATAAGTCTACACTTCGGGACGGAATTATGCTAAACCAATTTTGAGCTCCTCCCTTTAGTGTTGACGTGAAGAAACAGTATCTTGTAAGTTCACTGTAGTCGTAGATGTTTGAGATTTGCTCAAAGTAGTTAAGGTGCTCTTCGGGGTCAACCAACCCATCAAAGGAGTCGAAATTGAAATGTTTGAGCCCTGATTCCCAAGGAGTGGATTCCAGCTTTCTAGTGAACGGGGTGGCTGCCGCCCCTAATTCCATATCGCCTTCAACTTTTCTCTTTAAATCATGCAAGGCCCGGACCATCTGCTCCTACTTTGTTTCCTTTTCAGGTTCAGAGACTGAAGAAGCAACATGGATTTTGTGGGCTTTTCTCTTCAACTTTGCTTCTTCTTCTATGATTTTTTTCTCAATTGTTGTGTTAGCTTTTTCCTCTTATCCCTTTCGAAATCGATCTTGGAGTGTTTCCCTTCGAATCTCTTCCCGGGTGTCATGAGTTGGCCTTTTCAGGTTCTTGGCAATTCGATTCATGATCGAGCCACGGGTTTCCCGGAATACTCTTTTTGATCCCAGGATGGTTTTCTGGTTCTGGGTGGTTTTTCTCCTTTCACAGGCTCATAGCGGCTTAGATCTGTTCTCAATCATGTTTCCCCAGGGATTTGCGGAGGTTTCGACGTATTTGTGAGCTGCGTTTTCAATAATCAATCTTTGATCTCCTGGTTGGAGGGCTTGAGACGAAGTACGGGTTGTAGGGAGCCCATCTCCAGTCTCCTCAACTTCTCCGTCCCTAGGTAGGACGGTGGCGGCCAGAACTGGTCCAGAGACGGAAACCTTGCTTTTTCTTATAATCATTACGCTTAATACCAAGTAAGAATAAATCTCAATTTATGTAATCACAGTAATAACCAAATATTTTCCCAAAAATACAACAACTGCTGCCACACTAGATTTACTAATAATACCTTAAAAGTATAAGTGCTAAATAAAGTAGATCTAGGAAGTTCAAAGTGATAATCTTACTGATGTATGATATTTGATCTCCTGGACGAAGTAACGTGACTGAGATCTACCACACCACTGAATGGAGGTTCGACCCCTCCTTCCAGCATCAATGATAACTCCAATCCTTCCCCAGAATCTTCTCCTCACTCTATCCAGACTTGGCTTCCATTTATGCAGGAATGGGGATGTAAGTGGTTGAGCAGTAGGTTAGGTTGGGATCCTGCAAAACAGAACCGGAGGGGGTAACGTCCCCGCAGCACCTCCGGCTTGAGAATGAGACAGGGCTTTGGAGAAGAAGGCTAGAATACGAATTATTACATATATAGGTGGTGTGTGTATAGGTGTGTAAGAGAATATAATGAGTAACCCCCAAAAACCCTTTCTTGGGGCCTTTTAAAAGCTTCCAATTTAGGGTTTTGGGAGTTTGTACCTTATCATCTTGACCGTTGGTAGATTTTCTGTACCATGGAACACCTGGACGTCCGTGATTGACTCACATGTCCCCATATTTGGACCGTTGGTAGGTTCCAGATCTTGGTGACCTGGACGGCCGAGATGAGGGCACGTGTCCAGGTGTCCTCTGTTGCCATATTTGCTTTAGACGTTTTGACCTGTAACTATTCTCAAATTATAAGAGATAACACAATAAGTCGAAATACTGCGGATTATATTCCAAAATATCACATAAGAAGGATTGAATACGATACATGTAATTATTTTTTATTCTGTTGCGGATTATGACATTGTATAAAATTGAATTAGAAATCAAATGAATCAAGATTTTAAGTAATATATCATTTATATAAATATAATTCCTAAGGTTGCTACTCTCTAACAAATTCGAGAAAAATAACATCTTTATTAATATAATTCTTGTGGTTGCTACACTCTAACAAAATAATACTAGATATAGTGATTTCCTCCTACTACAAATTCAATACAGATAGGTACGGATGAAAATTGGGTCGGTCAAAACAGGTTTAGCAAAAATAATCTGAACACAATTTTCTTTATCAAACCCGAAACCGAAAAAACCGAATCACTAAATCGAAACCCGAATCTGTCGTGTTTTTTCATGTTCGTTTCAGGTTCAGATTTGTACATCTCTACCAAATTGCACCTAAATTCTCATAGACTCTAGTGAAGGATTACCAGGATCTGATTCGTGCAAATAGCTCATAGATCTGACAATATTGAAATTTTTGGGTTGAATTAGTGGGTCCAGAGAAGACAATGGATCAGACTTCTAAGGATAAAATTTCTGGTGAAACAATGCAAAAATATTAACCATAGTACCTATAATATACTTGTACCGAACCCTAATGTTTGAGAACATGTTTAATGATAATAGTCCAGTAATGTTAGACTTTAATGCAATAATTTGTATAAAATATATTTTTTTAATATTTGTATTATATTATATTATATAATATAATAATACTTTTAAAATGAATATATTATTCATATTTTAATACGAATTTTGGGTCGGGTTCTGTTTCAGGTCGAAACGGAATGGGTTTCGGGATTTTGGGTCGGTTTCGAAATAGCATTAATATAATATATATTTGTGCATATTTTAGATGATTAAGGTTCCCATATTAATTATACTTTGCATTTAATTGGACCTTTATTAATTAGTTTGTATTATTTTATTATCGTAAGAAAGGAATCCCAAATTGGAAATGATTGGACCTTAATTAGAAGAAAATTCGTATTTGTTGTGCTAGAAGCGCAAGACTTAATATTTGGGTCGTATCTTGAGTTCTACATATCATATTTTGGGCGATTTAATAGCCCACACGAAGATAACGAGATTCTATTTCATTATAGAAAGGTTCGTATAACAAATTTCACTTTGACCAGGCCAGGATCAGATGAGAAAAGTTAACTATGAATTTTGACCTTAAAAATCTTTTCGGTTTGGGAAGCTTTTTTTTTAATTTCTAGAAACATAAAAAATACTTTTTATACGAGCTTTATATTATTAGAGATAGAATATACGTATCCCTAACCATCAAGAGAAGAAGCCAAGTAGAGGAGAAGTGGATTTTATGCATAGAGATTTCAACATCAACAACGGGATAACTCTTCGATCTGTACGCTTTGTATTGTATTCTAATCTTCTCATGAACCTTGTAATTTTATTATGATTATTCCTAGCTAAATTTTTATTGTTGGTGGCTGTTTTGAATCCCTTAACTTTATGAGAATTATATAGTTCAAATTTTGGAGATGTGTTCTTTATTATGCATATATATACGTCAATGCTTATAGAGACACATGAATTAACTATGGTATATGGTCATCCAAATATATTTTATGATTTTTATGTCTGTAAAGTCAATTAATCTTTCTATGTGGTCATGGGGTTATACGGGTAGCAGAACGTGTTTCTATGTGGTCATGACAGGTTCTCTATATGTATCTTTCTGAACATATCAGAAAATTTTTAGAATTGTGTCACGGGTTTAGGATGAATCTACAATTTTTCCATCATGTTATTTAATTATCTACAAACAGATTTTTCCTTGCTTACTAGTTAAATTAGTTGTTAGTTAAACAAAATAAATCCATCTTTGACACTATTAGCAGAATAAAAGAGAAGCAAGCCCGCGATTCTTGGCGTAGAACGATACCTTACTTATTCTAAATTACAAACGACACAAAAAGGGTTTAAGTTTCCTTAAACCCAAACCCGATCCGAAAATAGTCCGAGTTTAAAAATGAACCCGAACCCAAAATATTCGGGTTTGATAAAACCTGATTAGATCAGTACGGATCGGGTATATATCGGTTATATATTTTTACAGTTAAAGTAGATGATCAAAATAAATTGAGTTATTTTATTTTTTATTAATATTTTAATTTTCAATTTTGTTCACGTATCATTATAAGTTTCAGCATAAGATTGGCTTGAAATTCCTGTAGATCCCATCTTTTAGCCTTTTGCTCATCAAGAATTGCCTGTTGTGTGTCTTTAATTGCGTTAACTTCAGCCTTTAGATTTTCAAATTCAGCATGTGCGATTGTTATAAGTGTAGTTATGGTCTGGGTGGATGCCTCATTGTCACGTTCTATGGGTGTTTTAGTCATCACTCTATCACTTGGTTCCAGGGTCAGCTGTCACTCAGTCTCACGATTTGTGTTTCACTCTTCTCAAAATTCCAAGCTCTAAAAGTACCCGCAAAGTCAAATCATCGTTGTTTTCCTTAAGAAGGTCACAACTGGTGCCATAAGATTTCGTAGATTCCCTTCTTCGTACAAGTTGAGTTGTCAATCATCATGTGATGATTTGTCCAGAGTCTAAATCTCTAAGAGAGTAGATAAGGTTGTAAATTTGGCATAGGATCTTCATCCCTTCTAGATGCCAATAAGAGCATCTTGTCCAATTCGTCAGTTGAACCTGAGTCAGAGTGAACAAGTTGCCGATCCAGACCTATGTTGGACCAACTATATACAGATGCATCTAGGGGTTTCAGGCCAGGGCAGGTAGACATTGATCTCTGAAGAATGACTTTCAGACTGGTAAACTCTTCTATTATATGTGAATGAAATTAACCCACTAAAGGATCGGAAAAGGAGAATCTAACCTTAAAATGGAAGAAACCTTTATTTACGTCAATCCTTCCTTGTTGTGTGTATCATCACCTTGTGCATTAATATTTGTTTGTGTTAAGGGTAGTGGTAATATATCTAAAACCCTGATCGATAGTCGACTTTCATTAGAGTTATCATGTTGGGAAGATAAATCTGAAAATTGTACCAATGGTTAGTACATCCTTTTGGGAATATGTATGGGAGCTAATAGTTGACTCGCATTCTATTCTCCTCGACTGGCAGGCAGAGCTGCTGAGTTAATCTCGAAACCTTCCTTTTATGATGCGTTAGAGCAATTTTTTTCCTCACGCTCATCCATAATTCATTTTAGGGTTTGTTAGGTCACACACACTGTAGAGGGGGTGAATACAGTGTATAATACAATCAAATCGAACTTTAATATCTTAAGTAACAGAAAAGAAACTTTATTGAAACAATAAACTCTGTTACAATATGGAACTGTTACCTCTCAGTGATGAACAAATATCACGAGAGCTGCTAGGGTTACAATGAATAATCTTCTTGAATATAATAACACTTATAGTGTAAACCCTATGTCTGTGTTTATATACTACACAGTTACAAGATAATTTCTAATTGATATGGAATATAATTCTGCTTCCTAAAATATATCAATCAGATATCTTTTCTTCCAAGTATTCCATTCTTCACGGAACTCCTTCTTCATGCATATCTCTTCTTATGTTTATCTCGATCTTCTTTCCTTTAATCAGTTACTGTCCTTATCTGAACGTCCTTCAGCACTTAAGTTCTAATATCTAACTTCTGATGATTATCTTCTGATAATATAAGTACTGATATCCTTAAGTCCTGACTTCCAGTATAAATACTGATTAATGGTTAAGTACTGATTTGTCCTGTTAAGTAAGATCTGAAATCTAAACATAAATCATATTAGTCATGACATTATCAAATATATCTAACAATCTCCCCCAACTTGTAAATTAGCATAATATACAAGTTTAACAGATATTTGATGATGTCAAAAACATTAAGTACAAATGCATGAGAATTAGACTAGATAACTACAACTTACAGTCCTTAAAGCTTTACCAATATTTAAAATTTGATAACAACTTCAGTCTGTACAAATATCAGAATTTAAGCAGTTGTAGATCTTTGACTTGGCTTCATTATCTGATCTCTCTGATGTCAGGAGTTATTCTGAGATAGTTCTTCAACAAACATCTCTCAGCATATCTAAGTTCATCAATCATTCTCCTTTTGGCATCTTTAAGCTCTGCAGTATCTTCACCAATTTGAAAGATTGCAGATCTGAGATCATTGATCTTTGCTTTTCTTATATCCTGATCCAGTCTGATCAAATAAGCTTTATCAGACTCAAGATTGAATTCCACAGCCCTGTACCCTAGAAAGGTAGTTACAATTTGAGCAGAATTGGGCTTCATTTCAACTATATCACCTTTGTGATCTCTGTACTTTGGAACGTATGTGCTGTCAGACTTAACAGAATAAAGCCTTTTCTATCTCTGAATCTGATCCTTCAAATAGTTTGCAGCAGTCCCTGTCAATCTGTCATGCACTTGAAGTAAGAACAGTACATGCTCCAATTCTTCAAAATACTTCAATGGAATGGCATTTTGTCTTATATGATAAACCCTACCATCTGTCATGAAATACAACAAGATGTATTCTTTCAAGTAGGTATGGTAAACCATTTGTACAGATTCTAGTTGATTAAATCTCTCAGGAGTTGCTCCAATACCTGGTTCACTCAAGGAAGTTGGATCATTAGTAGTGTTATATATTCTTCTTTCATTAGCACTTCCCAATCCAGTTTTATCTCTTGCTTCCTTTCCAGTAACTACTCTAGCTTCAAAACCACTTACAGTAGTCTTCAAAGGTTGAGTCTGTTTTGCTTTAGTGAATCCTGGTAGGAGTGTCTTTGGTCTATCTTCTGATATCAAGTTAACTTGAGCTATGTCAGAGGTTACTTGCTTCTTCTGAATATCAGAACTTACAATTTCTTGACTCTGAATAACTTGAGCCATGTCAGAGGTTGTTTTAAGAACTTTTTTTGAAGTCAGAGCAAGATCATCCTTTTCATCAGTAATTTTTTCATTCTCAGGAGGCACAAAACCTTGATAGGTTCACCAACCTTTTCTTTACCCTTGGATCTTGGATCTATCTGCAGTTGTGATTTGGCCAATGTTGCTTCAGTATGTGTCCTTTCTTTGATCACAATGCCTTTGAGTTTTGGAAGTGGCTTTTTACCAGAAGCTTCAGATTTAGATGCAACTTTCTCTGATTTAAGTCTGTCTTCTTCTTCCATTAAACTCTCCAAGTCCATTCCTGGATTTTCCTGAAGAAATAACTGTCTTGACATTTCCTCATCAAGATCTAAAAGTTCATCAGAACTTATCCTTTTACCAGTAGCAGAACTTATTCTTTTCCCAGTATCAGAACTTGTCCTGTGACTTGTGATTTCAGCTTGTCTTGATGTGAATCCTCTACCTTGACTATGACCTCTACCCATTCCAGAGCTTCCTTGATCATCTTTTCCATCATCCTTCCCTTTCAGTGTCTTGTCAGTCTTGCATTTGGACTTAATTACTTTCTCCCCCTTTTTGGTATCAGCAGGTAATAGAAGAGAGACAAGCAATTCCACTGAAGATTGGATTTCATTAAGTTGTGATTGTTGAGAAGCTTGATTTTTCAGAATATCACCAATCTGAACTTGTTGATGATCTTGAGTCTTCTCAATAGAAGCAATCCTGTCAAAGGTAGGTTGGAAGAACTTTTTCTTATCAATTTTCCAAACTTCTCCTTGCTTAATAAATTCTTCCTGAATCTTGTGTAGCTCTGCACGAGTAGTTGAATGAAGACCTTGTAGATGTTTAGTACTCAATGCAGTGACTCTAAGATGGGTTTTGAAATCATCAGAATTTAACATTTCATCAGCTTTAGTCAAGTGCTCAGCAAGATGAATATCATTTGGAACACATGAAACTGAGTTCCATTCCTTAGTCCACTCCCGTCCTGCAGGAGTTTCACTCCAAGGCACTGGTGCTTCGGGTAACAAACTTCTTAATAAGTTCAGACTTAAGAATAGTTTGTTGAGGAGCATGTCCTGAAGGACCTGCTGCATCAGCATCTGCAGTTGGAGCAGCATCACCAGTATCTCCAGCATTTGCAGCATCAGAACTTAAAGAATCAGTATCTTCTGATAAGACAACAGTGTGTGTAGTAATGGAGGCTTCAGCATCCTCTAATTGCTGATCTGGTTCTAAGTTCTGATCAACAGCCATATCCTGATGCTCACCTAAAGTCTGATCATCAGCATCTTGATGCAGAGAAGGTGTTGTAGATAACTCTGGAGTTTAAACAACATTTGTAACAGGTGTTGTTGAAGGATTAGTTGTTGTTGGAGCTTCTAAGAGAATTACTTCAGGCACAACCAAGTTTTGAACATCAATATCAGCACTTGTGCCTGGATCAACAAGAGACACAGATGGTGTGTTAGCCTTTTCAGAAACAGCTTCTTTAGATGGAGCTGATGGAGAAGAAGTGACTGTAGCAAATTCCTTGTCTTGTGAGATCAGAGATTCCTGATCCCCTTCCTTAGCTGCTTCCTCTTCATCATCTGAAACTGGCCTTTTGCCCTCTGTTTCTTGTATCTCTTTGTTGATTTGGATTCCTTGGGAGTTTCAGGAACTGTCATTCTTCTAAGCCTTTTGAGAAGCCTAGATCCCCCAATTCCAGAATCCTTCCGAGAAGTCTCTTTCTCAGCTTCACTTACAACAGGTTCTGAAGAAGGAACCTGGTCCTCAGTATCAGATTCATCTCTCAAGGCAATCTTCCTTTTCTTCTGAAGTGTTTTAGGAACAGTCTTTGTCTTCTTAGATTTAGAAGATGAAGGCTTCACAGTAGGTGTTGAGGGATGAGGTTCTGATGGTTGAACATCAGGAAAAAGTGCAGTGTACTTAACAGGGTCATAGGTGATTAAGGCTTGTTTGACAGATAAAGGTATTAAGAGGGGTCTTAACACAGCCTTCTTATTATCAGTAGATAATAAGTCAGTGAAAGCTCTTTTAGCAATTCTGAAGGATGGAATTAAATCACCAAAATTTTGGGGCTGATTACAACAGAACTTATAAATAAGCTGACAAAATCTGGAAAAATATACAGTATTTCGATCTTCTGTCATCCTATCCCCAATAAAACCTAAGACAACACTTGCATAATCAAAATCAGTTTGATTTATAAGAGCATACCCGATTTATTGGCTGAATATGGGAATTGCATCAAAATTTGAGCATTTATTGGCGAAAGCCTTGGTAATGCAGTCAAAGAAGAAACTCCATTCCCTCCTCATGAAAGATCTCTTCAACTTGCCAAGTTTTGCCAATGTTCCCTCATATCCTAGTTTGAACCGAGACTGTTATCAAATTTTATCCACAGATAAGTCAAGTAAAGAATTTAGACTGTAATATCAGAACTTAGACTTATATCAGAACTTAACAGTCATCAGAAAATAATTTCTTAACTCGAAAAAGGAATGCCTATCTGAGTAAATCCTCATACAAGTTCTGAGTTATACTCTTCAGAACTTAATCTTCAGAATATGCAACCAGAACTTGTCCTCAGAATTAGTGCAAAATGACACAATAACTGTTTATCTAAAACAACATAGACCACCACAGTAATTTTCATCATTCAGATGGAGTGATTAGTTTGTGCATCAAGCTAAATAGCAGACAAAGAGTAAAGTCTGATTCACTTTAGTACATCTTAGAAATAAGGCATAACTAAAATTTTGCTAAAGAGCTATCATTATCATGAAACCTACTGATGAATGAGTTCATGCTTGAGTCCACCTCAACTGTTTTGTGCTAATTTTATGCATCTTTTTAAATTCTATTTTACAGTGGCTTCTCAGTGTAAGTGAGTCACGACTGCTTATCGAGATTTATGCTATTATCAGAGTATTTCTCCAGTAATCATAGAGTGTGAAAAGTCACCAAGAAAATATTTTGCTTTTCTAATGCATATTTACTTAATACCAGCAATGCACTTGGGTCGTCCCTTCCACATTTTTACTCTAGATCTCAAAGGAGTACCTGATTTTATTCTTTGATCCTTTTGCTTTTTCTTTTGATAAGTGAGGTTTATCAGCACTTAATACATTCAGCAGTTTTACTAGTATCGGAACTTAACAGATGAGTAGCATTATTCTAATTTGTGACTTAGTAATAAGATAAACAAAGTAAACTCAACTAAGCTCAATTATCAGAATTTGCTTGTGTCATAAGATTTCCACAGAAATAATTACTTCTTATATGGGATCATTTGTTTATTGAAGACTACTAGGTCAGTATCTAGCACAGTTATCCTCATAGGATTGAATAGTTACTTAAACAGACATATCACTTATCAGAGTTTAGAAATATATATCAGACAACAATCAGTACTTAAACGCATATTTCAATTAATCACAGAATACACAAAGAGATTACATTCTGTAAATACTGATCATAAAGTCTGATGCATCAGAACAAAACTAGGCAGATTTAGAAAAAGAACCTGAAACCATTCTAAGTTCATTTACCAATCTTGTAAAAGTGGCTTCACACAGTGGTTTTGTGAAGATATCTGCTAGTTGTTGATCTGTTGGAACAAAGTGCAATTCTACTGTACCTTCATCCACATGTTCCCTTATGAAGTGGTACCTGATGCTGATGTGCTTTATCATAGAGTGTTGAACTGGATTACCTGTCATAGCAATAGCACTTTGATTATCACAGTAAATAGGGATTTTGAAATATGTTAACCCATAATCCAGTAACTGATTCTTCATCCAAAGAATCTGTGCACAACAGCTTCCTGCAGTAATATACTCTGCTTCTGCAGTTGATGTGGAAATTGACTTTTGTTTCTTGCTGAACCAAGAAACCAATCTGCCTCCAAGGAATTGGCAGCTTCTACTTGTGCTTTTCCTGTCAATTTTGCAACCTGCAAAATCTGCATCTGAGTAACCTATTAGTTTAAAATCTGATTCTCTAGGATACCACAATCCCAGATCAGCTGTTCCTTTAAGATACTTAAAAATTCTTTTCACAGCTGTTAAGTGAGGTTCTCTTGGATCTGCTTAAAATCTTGCACAAAGACAGGTAGCATACATGATATCAGGTCTACTAGCAGTTAGATAGAGTAGAGAGCCAATCATACCTCTGTAATCAGTAATATCTACTGATTTACCAGTATCCTTATCCAGTTTTGTTGCAGTGGCCATGGGAGTGGATGCACTTGAACAATCTTGCATTCCAAATTTCTTCAGCAAGTTTCTGGTGTACTTAGTTTGACAAATAAAAGTGCCTTCTTCATTCTGCTTGACTTGAAGGCCCAGAAAATAGCTAAGTTCCCCCATCATACTCATCTGATATCTTGACTGTATCAGTTTGGCAAACTTCTTACAAAGTCAATCATTTGTAGACCCAAAAATTATATCATCAACATAAATCTGGACCAGAAGTAAGTCCTTTCCATGGTTGAGGTAGAACAGTGTTTTGTCTATTGTTCCTCTGTTGAATCCACTTTCCAGAAGAAACTGAGCTAAAGTCTCATACCATGCTCTAGGAGCTTGCTTAAGTCCATAAAGTGCTTTATCAAGCCTGTAGACATAATCTGGATGTTTAGAATCTACAAAGCCTGGAGGTTGTTCAACATATACTTCCTCCTCTAATTCACCATTGAGAAAAGCACTTTTCACATCCATTTGAAAGACAGTAAACTTTTTGTGAGCAGCATAAGCCAAAAATATCCTTATGGCTTCTAACCTAGCAACTGGTGCAAATGTTTCATCATAATCAATTCCCTCCTGTTGAGAATATCCTTTTGCAACCAGACTTGCCTTATTCCTTGTAATTATGCCATCACTGTCAGTTTTGTTTCTGAATACCCACTTTGTACCAACAACAGATCTATTCTTTGGTCTTGGCACTAGGGTCTAGACTTTGTTTCTTTCAAATTCATTTAACTCTTCCTGCATTGCTTGCACCCAATCAGCATCTTGAAGAGCTTCTTCCACTTTCTTTGGCTCAGTCTGGGAGAGAAAAGAATTGTAAAGACATTCATTTGAAGTACATGTTCTAGTTCTGACACCTGCATCAGGATTTTCAATTATCAAATCAGGTGTATGTGATTTTGTCCACTTCCTTGCAGATGGAAGGTTTTCTCTAGAACTGGATGCTCCCCCATGATCCATGCTGTCTTCATTTTCATTTTCCGATGCTCCCCCTGAAACTATGCTCTCTGAGTTGGATTCTTCAGAATTTAGATTTTCAGCACTATCAGAACTTGGCTTATCAGAACTTGACGAATCAGAACTTGAAGAGCCAGATGTATGTTCTGATGTTTCTTGAGATGTGGTAAGATCTTGAGTATGCTCCCCCTGCATAGGTGCATCTTCCTTTGACGTAGTCACCACAGTTTCAATAACATCAGAGTTTAATCCATCAAAGTTTACAGTATCAGGACTTAGACTGTCAGGATTTTCTGTATCAGAATTTGAGTCTTCATTTTCAAATCTCAGCTGATCATGGTCAATGAAATCTTCAAGACCAGTAATCTTCTTGTCATCAAAAGAGACATTGATAGATTCCATGACCATTTTTGTTCTCAAATTATAGACTCTGAAGGCTTTTATGGAAAGTGGATATCCAACAAAGATTCCTTCATCAGCTTTTAGATCAAACTTGGATAACTGTTCAGGATGAGTCTTGAGAACAAAACACTTGCATCCAAATACATGAAAGTACTTCAGATTTGGCTTCTTTTTTTCACCATCTCATATGGTGTTTTTCCATGCTTGTTAATGAGTGTTGCATTTTGAGTAAAATAAGCAGTCTGCACAGCTTCAGCCCAGAAATAGGTTGGAAGCTTTGCTTCTTCAAGCATTGTACGTGCAGCTTCAATGAGAGTTCTATTCTTCCTTTCAACAACTCCATTTTGTTGTGGAGTTCTAGGAGCAGAAAATTCCTGCTTTATTCCATGGTTTTTGCAGAACTCTTCCATTATCAAATTCTTGAACTCAGTGCCATTATCACTCCTTAAGATTTTCACAGAATCTTTGACCAATTTATCCAGATGTTTGACATGATCAATCAAGATAGATGCAGTTTCACTTTTTGTGTGCAAGAAATACACCCATGTGTATCTGGTGAACTCATCCACTATGACCAATGCATATTTCTTCTTTGCAATAGACATGACATTCACTGGACCAAATAGATCAACATGTAGTAGATGATAAGGCTCAAGAATTGATGATTCAGTTTTGCTCTTAAATGAAGATTTTCTTTGTTTGGCTTTCTGACAAGAATCACAAAGGCCATCAGGAGCAAATACTGACTTTGGCAGTCCTCTCACAAGATCTTTCTTGACCAGTTCATTTATATTGTTGAAATTTAAATGAGAGAGTTTCTTGTGCCAATTCCAGCTTTCTTCAATTGATGCTCTACTCATCAGACAAATTGCAGAACCATCAGTACTTGTTGAAAGCTTAGCTTCATAAATGTTACCACGCCTGTATCCTTTCAGAACAACTTTGCCTTTAGATTTACTAACAATTTCACAGTGTTCTTCAAAGAAATCAACATGATAACCTCTGTCACAGATTTGACTTATACTCAGCAGATTGTGTTTAAGTCCTGAGACCAGAGCTACTTCTTTAATTATGACATTCCCAAGATTGATATTGCCATATCCCAATGTTTTTCCAATGTTGCCATCTCCATAAGAAATACTTGGGCCAGCTTTCTCCATAAAGTCTGATAGCAGGGCCTTATTTCCAGTCATATGTCCTGAACATCCGCTGTCTAGAACTAGAATATTTTTCCTGTTGCCCTGTAATCACAAAGACCACTAATTATTAGTTTTAAGGACCCAGACTTGCTTGGATCCTTTGGTCTTATTAAGTTTGTTAACATTTGCAGCGGATTTAGCATCAGAGTTTATGTTAACATTTTTCTTATCAGAACTTACACTATCAGACTTTGAATCAGAATTTACACTAGAAGGAACAATGGAAACTTTCTTCAAAGAAGGTTTTATTTGATAATAATCATAGTACAAACTATGATATTCCTTACAAGTATAAATGGAATGCCATAAACTACCACAATGAAAACAAGGATTTTGTGGTTTGTATCTAACAGACTGACTCTTAACTCCTGATTTTGAAGGTAAGGAGTTAATATTCTTATTCTTCCTGCAAAAAGAAGCCAGATGGTTAGAACTTCCACAGTTATGACATATTTTCCTAGGAGCATCAGGAACAGGTTTATAATCATTGCTTTTATTCACACCTTCCTTTCCATTCCTATTTTTCCTAGGTGATTTTACCTTGTTTGCATTCTTAACATCTTTCAGCTTATGCTTAAGTTGCTTCTTTGTCATTAAGCCTACGTTTACTTCAGCTGTCTTTTCCTGTTTTAGTTTGTCAGAAGTTAATTCCTCTTTAACTTCTGATTTCTCATTTTCAGACTTTACAGTTACAAACTTAACAGGTTTTAACTTTGACTTTTGCTTAACAACAGGCTTAATTTCTTCAGTTCCTTTATCATTCTTATCCTCTCCATAACCTAAGCCCTCTTTCCAGTTTCCACTACTTAGCAAATTTTGAGTTGTTTTGCCAGAGTTAGTCCAAGTCCTGATAATCTCTCTTTCTTTTTCTAACTCAGTTTTTAGAGATTCATTCATTTTTAGCACTTCATCCCTAACATAAAAAGCATCATCTCTATCCTTCTGAGTTTGATGGAACATGACTAACTCTTTTTCTAAGAAATCATTTCTTTTCTTAAAAGCAAGATTTTCACAAGTTAATCTTTCACATGTTAAAGTTTGATCTCTATAACTAACAAACATGGTTTTAAGATATTTTCTCAACTCATTAATATCATCAGTATGAAAAGCATAAGTAGTCTGACATACCTTTGTTTCAGCAGCTTCAGAACTGCTCTCAACACTTTCTTTATCAGCATTTGCCATCAATGCATAGTTCTCCTCACTTTCAGAGTCTGAGGTGTCTGTCCAGCTTTTCTGCTTTGTGACAAGAGCCTTGCCTTTGTCACCCTTTACCTTCTTGCAATCAGGAGATATGTGGCCTTTCTCACCACAGTTATAGCATTTAACATTGGTATAATCTCCTCTGTCAGACTTTCCTCCTCTGCCTTCAGATCTTCTGAAATTCTTCTTATCAGAACTTATGCCTTTCCTGGAAAACTTCTTTCCCTTCCCGAACTTCCTGTATGCAATCTTTGTGATTCCTTTCACCATAAGAGCACACAGCTTCATCATCTCCTCATCAGCATCAGTCTCAGGCAAGCTTTCAAAATCTGAGTCATCATCACTTTCAGAACTTGATGACTCAGTATCAGACTTTATGAAAAGAGCTTTACCCTTGTCTTTCCTTGAGGAAGCTGCTTTGGGGAATTCTTCTTCAGCCTTAAGAGCAACTGTCCTTGACTTTCCTCCTTTCCTCTTGCTTCTTTGTTCCATCTCAAGTTCATCAGTCTTGAGCATTCCATAGATTTCATCAAGAGTTGTTTCATCAAGATTGTAGTTGTCTCTTATTGTCGTTGCCTTCAAATCCCAGCATTCAGGAAGAGCTAACAGGAATTTAAGGTTTGAATCTTCAAGATCATACTCTTTATCAACCAATGACAAATCATTCAAAAGTTTGACAAATCTATCATATAAATCATTCAATGACTCATTAGTCTTTGAGTCAAAATGTTCATACTCTTGAGTGAGTATTGTCTTCCTGTTCTTCTTAATTGTGTCAGTTCCCTGACACCTTGTTTCCAGAGCATCCCATATCTCCTTAGCAGTCTTGCAGTTGATTACCCTGTTTGACATTACATTATCAATGGAACTATGCAGTAAGTGTCGTACCTTAGCATCCTTAGCAATTGATGCTATATCTTCAGCAGTATAATCACTCTTCTCCTTCGGTACGGTCTTTGCTGCTTCACCTGTGTAACACCCCCAGATCCGGGGTCAGGGATCCGGGTCGTCACGGTCTTTCTTTCCACAATATCACTTCACTTAATTAATAATAAATAACCCTATGCTGTGACCCCACACTAACACACACCACAACCCGTTATAGTCTCAGAGATGAAATTGAAATAAATACAAGTCCTTGAATCCACAATTAAAAGTTATTACAACCCAAAATGATTACTTGATAAATTTACAGTTAATTGCCATTATCTGCCACAAGTTATAATTATACATAATTTGATTCTCAAAAGTAGAATGCCTGATCTACCAATAGATCTACCTCTGCAGCTATAGAAGCTACAACATCAATGAGAAGACGCGGGACGCTTCCCACGCGCTTGCATTGGGTCTGCTGGAGTCTGGCCATCTTTCCTAACTGCTGTTGTGTGATGAAGAAATAAAGCAAGAGTGAGCCTTACAGCTCACAAGATAATATATAGTGATAACAATAATACAAGTATCTAAATGGATACTTACTAGAATTCTTTATCATGTGTAAGGTAATTACTTACTGGATATAAGTTTTAAAAGAAGATGAAGTTACCAATTACTTCACTATACTTATACCATTTTTAGAAATCTACTTGAACTACTACTGTTCAAAGTATAATAAGATTCACGAGGTCATCCCATAGATGAGACCACAAATAAAACTTGAAAATATTTGATCTTTGAAATATTTTGAAAAGAAATGAAGTTACGAGATACTTCATTCAATGGATACACCAATAAAACTGTTTGACCCTGTCAATGCTTCGGCAACCACCCATTAGTAGCCTTTCGATCGAAATGCTACGGGTAGTGTTGCAGAATTATCCAAATGGATGATGAACTCATTACGGGAGTTTACCGCTGTAAGTCATATGTCATAGACCTATTTGTATATTCGAGGATTCAACTCAACTCAAATAAGAATGTAATAAGTAAATAGTGGATCGACCGTCAAAGAGATCTCGCAAAGTAATATCTGTCAAAGGATTCAGAGACAATGTTCATCTACAGACTTGAGGAGTTAATTCACTGGAAGAAGTTCAAGAAGTTGATCATGCCTCAGTGATATAAATCAAGATCGTGGATTTAATCAAATGACAGAGATCTCGTCAGGGTATCAATTAATTACAAGGATTTAATCTGAAGAAAATCAAAGTGTCAGAGTCAAGACATGAAGAAACGTCACGGAAGTTAGTCACTCATGAACCAGACAGTACATCGAGTGTCAACGTTGAAGTGGTGGAATTGATTCATAATTTTCAGTGATTTTCAGAAGGTTTGCAGAAGAATGGTTGCTGCTCAAGACTAGAATTAATTCTCTATTAATTAATTAAGTCATCTAATTTAATTAAGAAAATAAATTATATCTGCGAAGAATAATTTATTTATTAATTGAATTAATTGATTAATTAATTCTGAATTAATTCCAGGAATTTTAGGAATTTTCAGAAGCTTAATTGGATTAAATTCAAGGCTTAAATCAGCAAAACAAATGGAAATGAACTAGCATGACAATCTGGATTGTCATACCGATTGTCATGCTAGGCCATTCTCCATTGTCATACCGAAAGTTACTCTAGGAGGGTAATTGTCTTGCTAGTTCATTCTGATTGTCTTGCTAGTTCATTCAGATTGTCTTGCTAGTTCATTCAATTGTCCTACCGAAAGTCATACAAGCTATAGGATTGTCATGCCAATTCAATTCTATTGTTGTGCTGATTTAAAAAGAAGCAGAAGACTTTTCTTTAAAAATAATCTCAATCATTATTCAAGAACAAGAGACAGCAGCCGCAGCAAAACATTTTATTTTCATCTGCTTATTTCAAAGATCATAATTTCTAGATTGTAATGTTAAATCTAATCCACTAGAAATCTTTATCTTGTTCTTGTATATCAATCTAGCGGATTAAAATCCCTAGAACTTAATCTCAAATCGCGTTTAGCATTTGATTCTAATTATTGCAAAAATAGAAAAAGTTCATGTCGAATTTATTCTAAATTTGTGATAATTGATTTGAGATTAATACCTTGTAATCGATACAGTTGTTGTAACACCTTTCAAGTTTAATAATATTTTTATTTAACTTGAATTTTGTTTCACATTTTTTATTCCGCATTTTATTCGATTATTTGGTACCGTTTGTATTCAACCCCCCCTTCTACAAACACATTGGGACCTAACAATTGGTATCAGAGCCTTCTGATTAACGAACAAATCAAGATCCTAGACTTTTGTGATTTTTCAACTCCTTGAATTTTTATTTATTCAAAAATTCATAATGACTTCACATAAAGTTGGAACCGTTAAAATTCCACAATTTGATAAAGAGAATTATATCATGTGGAAGAAGAAGATGCTATTATTCTTACAAGTTGCAAATCCCAAATATTCAAACTTGTTAAAGAAGGGTATAAAAACTCCGATGGTTATTGAACCGGAGGTAATAATAGATGGTGTGGTGACTACTGAAACTAGAACCTATCCAAAAGAGCCTGAAGATTTTACTCCTGCTGAGAAGGAAGAAGCCTCCTTGGATGCCAGCCTTCAATTAATATTAATTGATTCCCTTGATCCCTTGATGAACAGACATGTGATGAACTGTAAAAATTCCAAACACATGTGGGAAACTATTGAGGTGATTAATGAAGGCACAGAGGAAGTTAGGGAGAACAAGTTGGAAATCCTAACCTCTGAATATGAACATTTCAAATCAAATCCAGGAGAAGGAATTACTGAAGTGTTTGAGAGGTACAATGCGTTGATCAACAACCTGAACATCAATGGAAAGTATTATTCAATCAGGGAGGTCAACAAAAAGTTCCTTTTAACACTGCCAGCTCATCTTGAACATAGAATCACTGCCATTAGAGAAGCTAGAGATCTCAGTGAGATTTCTTTGGACAGGCTCTATGGAGTGTTAAAAACCTATGAGTTGGAACAGATTCAACAGAAGGAAGTCTACGGGAAGGATAGAATGGTCAGCACATCTACTGCACTTGTAGCTGAAGGTCAACAACAACAGCAATCTCAACAATTGGAGAGAATGGTACAGTATTCCAAGGCTGAGGAAAATATGTTAGTAGCAGAATATGATCCTCCTACTACAAATCAATCAAGTGATGATTTTTATTCCTTGGAAGAGCTGGAGCAATTGGAAGACGAGTCAATGGCCCAAATTGTCAAGAGATTCTCCCATGTCAGATTCAAGAGGAATCCCAAGCTGAAGTACAAGTCCAACTACAACAAATTCCAGAAAGGTGGATCTTCATCCTCTAACACCAGCAGTGGTGGATACCAAACAGGGATGGTTGATCGGGGCACCATTAGATGCTATAACTGCAATGAGTTGGGACACTTTGCCACAGAATGTAGGAAGCCAAAGCAAGTAAGAAAGAACTCTGAAAGGGCTTATCTGGCAAAGGGAAGAAGCTGGGATGATACTGACAGTGAAGATGAAGATGAAGGAAATCTTGCTCTTATGGCTATTGATGGAAAAGCTTCATCGTCAAGAATAGAGGTAAAACTTTCTGATGCTGAAATGGTTTATCATCTAAGAGGTAACTTAGATTGTGCACGTCGTGATAATGAACTGTTAAGTTTAAAGATCACAGACCTTGAGAAAGAGGTCAATGAATTAAGACTTGTGCACATTAATCAAGACAAATTAAAAGAACAGGTATCTTTTCTAGAGAATAGAGTTGACTGTTATAGAAAACTCGAAACTATTCTCAAAGACAAGATCACCGGTCTTGAGACTAAGGTTAGAGCCTACTTCAATTCTTGTTCGAAGGCTAAAGAGTTCTACAGTAAGCAAGCTGTTAATCAAACATCTGGAATAGGTTATGATTACAATGCTGCTATTGGAGAATTAGGCATAAACTCCCCTCCTCATGTATGTGCTAAAGGGAGGGAAGTACCACATGTGCTTAAGGGTGTTGATGAACCCCTCTATAAAGCATCAATTGCTGAACCATTTGATGCGACCGCTTCTGTTATTCATGAAGAAATACGTGCTGAAGATCATGCTAATGAGAAGATTGTTTCCAAGTCAAGTGAGTCGAAAGTTCCAGTCAAAGTTGTGAAAGCAACTGAGACTAACTCGGACACACATGAGTTGGATAACAATAATTCCATGTCTACCATGCATAAATTACCTGCTGTTAATCACTCTCATAAAGCATGTAGTGTTGCTAATTGTATGTCTTGTGCTTTTAATATGATGTATGCTTATTTTAATGGTAAGCATGTGTCTAATGATAAGAGTACTACTCGTCAGCATGTGAATAACAAGAAACATGATAGGTCTAAGACTGCTAGTCCTTCTAAGGCTAGAAAGGAGACATTTGTGCCTAAGCTTAAACAGAAATTTGTTAAGGCTGTTTACAAGGTCAAATGTTCAGTCATTGAGAAAGTTGAGACCATTAAGATTAAAAATGTTGTTTTGCCTGACAAAGGACAGTTCTACAAGTATGCCGGGCCCAACCAAGTTTGGGTTCCGAAGAAGGGTTAATCCATTTGTGTTGCAGGGCATTAAAACAGGTGAAACCGGAAGTGTGGATTCTTGACAATGGATCATCAAGACATATGACCGGAGATAGAGCCCTGCTATCAAATGTGGATTGAGAAAGCTGGCCCCATGGTTACCTTTGGAGATAACAGCAAAGGTTTATCCGAGGGATATGGCTGTTTGCAAGCTGGGAATGTTATCATTGTAATTTTGTATATTGTGCTAGGTTATTATCAGGAAGCAGTATCCAACATATAGCACCAGTGACGAGACTTGAGAATATTACGACATATCATGCACTTGCTGCACATTACACTTGGAATTGTACTCTAGTAAGATGTGTACAAGTGTACTCCTGATTGGTGAGTCAAAAGAGGAAGTCAGTGCACCACAGTTCATGGACTTTGCAGCTGCAGATCTATTGGACTATGCAATCTCTTCTTCACAATCTCATTTCAGGTTGGTATGAACTAGTATACTGCTCAAGCAATCGTCAAGGACATGGTATGGCACTCTAACAGAAGTTATAATTTTATATGAATAAGTAGAGTCGTCATATTAATAACTATCTTATCACTAAGCACAATCATATTGTTTTATATGTGCAGTGGTATATTGATTATGCAACATAACAATTAGTATCTAAAGTACTTGACAAGTATCGGTCAATGATATCTTGTTAACATTATGTTGCAGATATTTGTAAGCTTTTGACATGAATGAGAATTACTTAGACTTTACCCTAAGTGATCAATGTTTTATCAAAAACTCATTCATTTTGAAAAACAAAAATTAAACTTCTTTCTACATTAGTGATTTCTTATTTCATGTAAAATATTTTGAAATCACTATTGTAAATCATTTTCTCTCTATTACCATATATTCTGTGTTACAGGTTCAGTCTCCAATGACTTTCTTTCATTGACAGTCATGAGGTTGAAAATCCACAACGTCTATCCCAGACTGTAAAGACAAACACAAAAACAGAACCAACCAACACTCTCTTACCACTAAATATAGTATGAATGAGCGTGAGGGAGATAGTGCCTTAGTGCACCACATAAGGAAGGTTCTGTAGTCAACCCAGTAGCTCTGTCTCCTACATAGATGAGTAGTATTTAAACCGAGACAACTGCTAGCCCCCATACATCTTCTCAAAAAGATGTAATGGCTGAAAAGGCACAAAAACAGTTACTAGATTCATTCTCTCAACAGGGTGAGTCTATTGAATTTTGCCTGTCGGCCAAGGTATCCGATGTAGTGTCACCACTTCAAACATAAACAATTCTTGATGCACAAGGAGAGGTTACACACACAAAGGATGAGTTGACGGAAACAAGAGTTTCGACCATTTTAAGGTCAGATTCGATTGTTCAAGGTTCGTTAGTGGACCAATTGCCTTTACAGGTGTTAGGAGAGGATACTGATCCAAAAGCCATATGTCAGTGGTCAGTGTCTACCTCCCCAGGCTTAAATCCCCTGGATGCATCTGCGGATAGTGGATCTGACATAGGTGTAGATCGGCAACTTGTTGACAATGATTCAGATATTACCTGATAAGTCACAAGGAAGTGTCTTCACAGACATTAGAAGGGAACTTTGATCTTTATGCTAAATTCTTTGGATCATTGTTTACCTTCCCAGAATTCAAATCTGGAACCCTAAAAGGGAAACTAGCAACTTGTAAATTATGACTCAGATTCATCTGACGAGTTTAACAAGGATGGGGATTTGCGAACTCCCATTGCACCACCTATGACCTCCTTAAGGATGGCTAAGGTGATTTTCCTTGCAGGTACAGCTGGATTATGGAGCTATGAGAGAAGAGTGATACACTTGTGAGAATGAGTGTAAACACGAGTGGAGAGAAGAGTGAAACACATGTGAGGTACACTAAAATAGAATCACACACTCACAGTGAGGAAGAAAGAGAAACTACTTGTTATTTCTTTTCCAACCAAGTGAAATATGAGAACTCCTTCAGACGACGGCATACATTCCTTCTTTAAGGGGGAGATAAAAGCTTAAGTAATAGTTTGGAGGATTCCTCAACTAAGGGGGAGAAATAGCAGGGAGTAAGAAAAAGATCATATGTACACTACACCACACCATTGTTGTTTGTAACTACGGATCCTATTGTACGGGAGAGGTGGTAAACACAAGGTGATTTTCTAGTAAGGGAAGAAGCTGTTTGGGGAGTACCATTGATTTTTATCTGCGGATCCTATTGTACGGGAGAGGTGGTAAAACGAAGGTGATCTTCTTTAATCAGTTGATTCTCATAGGGGGAGAAGCAAGAGATATGGGCTTCTCAACAGGAAATGTGGTTGTACAAATGAAGATGGAACTACTTGAAGATATGTTCAGTCTAGAGGAACATCTACTTGGAATCTGGAAAATGTTAAATCTCATCCAGAACTTTTCTGCTATTTACTTTGCATGTATGTTTATATCTTTTTCTTATTTGTTAGTTGAGTTATCCTCTAGGTATTTGTGTGTTATTGTCTAACAAACAAATAGGGGGAGATTGTAAGTCATATGTCATAGACCTATTTGTATATTCGAGGATTCAACTCAACTCAAATAAGAATGTAATAAGTAAATAGTGGATCGACCGTCAAAGAGATCTCGCAAAGTAATATCTGTCAAAGGATTCAGAGACAATGTTCATCTACAGACTTGAGGAGTTAATTCACTGGAAGAAGTTCAAGAAGTTGATCATGCCTCAGTGATATAAATCAAGATCGTGGATTTAATCAAATGACAGAGATCTCGTCAGGGTATCAATTAATTACAAGGATTTAATCTGAAGAAAATCAAAGTGTCAGAGTCAAGACATGAAGAAACGTCACGGAAGTTAGTCACTCATGAACCAGACAGTACATCGAGTGTCAACGTTGAAGTGGTGGAATTGATTCATAATTTTCAGTGATTTTCAGAAGGTTTGCAGAAGAATGGTTGCTGCTCAAGACTAGAATTAATTCTCTATTAATTAATTAAGTCATCTAATTTAATTAAGAAAATAAATTATATCTGCGAAGAATAATTTATTTATTAATTGAATTAATTGATTAATTAATTCTGAATTAATTCCAGGAATTTTAGGAATTTTCAGAAGCTTAATTGGATTAAATTCAAGGCTTAAATCAGCAAAACAAATGGAAATGAACTAGCATGACAATCTGGATTGTCATACCGATTGTCATGCTAGGCCATTCTCCATTGTCATACCGAAAGTTACTCTAGGAGGGTAATTGTCTTGCTAGTTCATTCTGATTGTCTTGCTAGTTCATTCAGATTGTCTTGCTAGTTCATTCAATTGTCCTACCGAAAGTCATACAAGCTATAGGATTGTCATGCCAATTCAATTCTATTGTTGTGCTGATTTAAAAAGAAGCAGAAGACTTTTCTTTAAAAATAATCTCAATCATTATTCAAGAACAAGAGACAGCAGCCGCAGCAAAACATTTTATTTTCATCTGCTTATTTCAAAGATCATAATTTCTAGATTGTAATGTTAAATCTAATCCACTAGAAATCTTTATCTTGTTCTTGTATATCAATCTAGCGGATTAAAATCCCTAGAACTTAATCTCAAATCGCGTTTAGCATTTGATTCTAATTATTGCAAAAATAGAAAAAGTTCATGTCGAATTTATTCTAAATTTGTGATAATTGATTTGAGATTAATACCTTGTAATCGATACAGTTGTTGTAACACCTTTCAAGTTTAATAATATTTTTATTTAACTTGAATTTTGTTTCACATTTTTTATTCCGCATTTTATTCGATTATTTGGTACCGTTTGTATTCAACCCCCCCTTCTACAAACACATTGGGACCTAACAACCGCGCCAGGAAGACCACTTACGATGATCAGTCGTAGTAGTACAACCCCACCATTTTCTACATGTAGAGGAGAACCTGTCAGATTTACTTGTCAACCGAACACTGAACTCCTAAGGAATGGACCGCCTTAGCGGAACTTCCAGGCCATTTGGGCCAATATAATAATACGGCTGGGCCGGCGCTACTTGGCCACTTACGCCACTCCTAGTTCAGATGAAATCCATGACTCTGAAAGGTAAAGCTCGTCCCCACTTTCCCCAAGTAGAAACTTGTTGATACGGCTCCACCAAGAAGTCGTATCTAGTTGGAAAGGAAAACTCACCGATATTTCCCAGGCGATGCCTGTTAATGGATTAACTTGTTCCAAGAATTTTACTTCCCGAGTATTGGGTAAGTAATCAAAACTCTTTTATCAAGACAGCAACCTTGTTGCGAATATAAAACACACCACAGAGCCGGATCCCTCAGGTTTTGAGCGAGTATTTAAATCCCCTTCGAAAGGAGGATCTTAAATATAAAAATGAGTTTTGGGATCCGCTCTAACTTTTAAAAATCATTTTAAAGACTCGAAAACACTTTAAAGAGTGTTTGGAATAAGGCTGATTTAATAAAGTAAATCAGTCTCAATAAAAAGAAATATCTGGATGTTATTATTTAAATAATATTTCCATAAAGAATAATCTTTATAAAAATAATTGAAGTAGAAGTTTTAAAACTCTTACTTGAATGAAAATTAAATAATCAAGGATATACTTATACAAAAGTAATATCTTTATTTGAATAATCGAAAATAAGTTTGATTATCGAAACATTATTCTTTAATAAATTAAAGAATATAATTAAATAATAAGCGGAGTCATAATACCTTGAATGAATATTATAATTAATATTCATTAAATAAAATAACTGAGTCATACATCCTCAAATGAATATTCAAGTAATATTAAATAAATAATATAAATGAGTCATAAGTCCTCGAATGAATATTCAAGATAATATTCATTAATAAAATAAAGTTATCGAATAAACCTTATTCGATTAATAGTTTTGAAAACTATAACCATATATATATATATATAAATATATATATATATCAAATCTACTCGGGGTCCTCAACTCCCGGTTTTTAGAAAATGTTTTCACCTTTGGGTCCCTATACTAAGGGTATATGCAAATTATCGCTATTCTCTAGCATAGGTATTATCAACTGAATCAACAGATATATATATAGCAAGAATACGAAACAGGCATGCATATGTACCATATCACATGCTACAATATATCGCAAGAATTTGCTAATATAACTAACATGCATGTATCACAAGATAATGCATATATATATATACACCACAACAACAGTATAACGGGTAGAAAACTTGCCTGAACGACTGGGGGTGATAAAAGGCTCGGGACGAGTCTGGTAACCTATAAACAACAAGTAAGTTGGAATTAAACCAAAGTCACTTGTAAATCTATACTTTAACTAACTTAGACTATAACGCTTGTTTTGCGCTTACTGATTCTCTTAAGTCACTCGAGTACCCTCGGCTCCACCATTTTTAATAATTTAACCATTACGAGTTTTAAGGCGATTCCTTCGCGAGTGTCTTACCAACTGCCTAACACTCTCACCATAATTGTTTCATACATTAATTAACCCTTTTTGGTCTTTAACCTATGTTTCAAAGTAAGGCAAGGGGAAATGTTTCGTTCGCAAAACGCCGTTACTTAAAACGGTCGTTTCTCCTAAACCGTATATCGGAATCAAACGAACTACATATCAAAACGAAGCTCGTAACATGAACTATCTAAACATGGCAATAGTCAACATCTGGCAGGGGGTTCTCGGGTCCTAATGTTATGAACAAAAGCAGTCTAAAGTAAATCGGACATTACGACGGCTATGTTTACGCGATTTCCCAAATTTAAACCAACTCAAAACAACCACAATTCAACCCCAATTCACAACCCAATCAAAACTCCATCCAAAATACATTACAACAGCCCCAAACCAACTCATTATAATCCATTTACTTACTCCTAAAACTTGAATTTAAACTATACTACATTCTTTAACCAAATCATAAGATTTCAACAAATCAATCACCACCATTCCAACCCAAACTCTTAAACAAACAAGTTTCAAGCTACTCTTTACCCTCACAACCATAATCAACCTAATATACAAATTAAAGCTAGGGTTTGGAGATGATATACCTTCCTTGAAGTGGTGTGAGTAGCTAGGAAGCCTTAGGAAGCCTTGAGGAGTCTTAGGAAAGCTTGGATCTTAAAGGAAAATCAAGAAAAATAAAGTTAAAACCTTGAAATCACTATTCATTGTCTTCTTCATTGATTTATTGCAGAAGATAGAGAATGAATGGGATGCTTAAACTCATAATATAGCCATAACTATGCATAAGGATGACTAGGGAATTATCTTACCAATTTAGGAAGCCTTGATCTTGAGTTTTGAATTTTGTCTTCTTTGAAATAGTAAAAAGCCTAGAGCATGAAGAAAATAAAATGCCTTGTGTTCTTGTTTTGATGAAAAATGAATTATTTGGCTTAGTTGTTTGGATGTTTGATTTTTTTTGGTTAATTACCAATTTAACCTTGATTTTGTGTGGTTAATATTCCACCACATTTCCTTCCTTCCCATGTCATGCTTATGTCATGCTATGATGTCATCTTTCCCTCCTTGTCCTCTTCTCATTGGTTGGGTGACATCATCCTCTCTAATCCCTTTGATTAACTTCCTAATTGTTTGCCTAATGACCGCTGATCTGTTACACGGTTCGCTTAACTTTCGTTTTCGTTTATCGTTTGAGGGATCATACCCGGGATCTTATTACTTAGGTTCCCTTAACCTTTCTCAATATATTATATCCCTTTTATGATCCTCTCTTATAATCCTTTAATTTAAATCCTTTTTATCCTGTTACCTTATACTCAATTCTTCCCGTATCTAGTGGATTTCCGGGAAAAATCAAAGTGTTCGGTATTGGATTCTGATGATCTTTACATACACTTATATACCATGTAGAGTACTAATAAAATCTCAGAATATCCATAACAGAACCCCTACATAGTGTGGCATGAAAAGTTTTCTCATTCAGCTAAAACAATATTCATAAGGGTTACAAAAAGTTCAAAATTTTGGGGGTTATTACAGTCTCCCCTCCTTAAAAGGATTCCGTCCCGGAATCAAATAGAAAACAAATGGGGGTACTTTTCTAGCATTGCGCTCTCTAGTTCCCAAGTTAATTCTTCCACATTATGATTCTGCCATAGTACTCTGACTAGCTTGATCACTTTGTTCCGAAGCACCTGCTCCTTCTTATCTATAATCCTTACTGGCTTCTCCACGTAAGTCAGATCTGGTTGCATATCCACCTGCTCGTACTCCACTATGTGTCTGGCATCCCGATGATACTTCCTTAGCATTGACACATGGAACACATTATGAACTTGTTGCAAGTTAGGGGGTAAGGCTAGCTCTTAAGCTAACTTTTCAATCCGTCTTAATATCTTAAAAGGTCCAATGTATCTTGGGCTTAGTTTTCCTTTCTTTCCAAATCTCATCAATCCTTTCCAAGGGTTTCTAAGGGAATACCTTTAACAACACTAGGTCCCCTACTTCCTATTCTTTGTCCTTTCGTGTCAAATCAACATACTTCTTATGTCCATCTTGGGCTACTACCAGCCGTCCTCTGATTAAATCTATTAAATCCTTGGTCCTTTGGACCACTGCTGGTCCGAGCATCTTGCGCTCTACAACCTCATCCTAACATAAGGGAGATCGACATTGTCTTCCCTCAAGGATCTCATAAGGCGACATCTCGATAATGACATATGATCTATTGTCGTAAAATAACTTAATCCGCGTTAAGTGATCATTCCAAATTCTTTCAAGTCTATTGCATGGAAATTTTATCACAGCTTCTAGCACTATAGCTTTGGCGTCTTAATACCCATTATCACCTGGCGTCTTAATACCCATTCTTTTCCAGTTCGTAATCGCTACTACCTTCCGTTCCTAATATTATACTGGTTATACTTCTGCTCGTTAGTGTTCTATAACCTTTTAATAACCACGTCAACCTTAGTATCACGAATGTGTTTCCATTCCGAATACTACCACAACTTTATTACTCCTTTTTCAGCTGTTTCCATTTTCCAAGGTTTGATTAATCATGTAGAAGTAAAAGAACTTATTGAGAGATCACTATGATCATGAACACTTGTTATATCGCATAGTTAGTACAGAAGGTGGCCAGCCTTTAGTACTTGACAAGCAATTTAACAATAGCTGGTATCCTACTCGGCTTTTATCACATAGATAGATAGTCATTCGGCAATACCTCCCCTTCTGGAAGGGTTGTTCTTCTCAGTTTATATGAAATGAAAATAAGAGAAAAGAACGAATTGAAGAGAATTGTATATATGAAAAAAAATATACTGCCACAAAATATCTGGCTTGGAACCTACCTCTGAACTATAGAGGTTTATCATAGGAGAACAAAACATATGTGTATTTATATCAACATCAAGTATTTTAGCATCATATTTCACATGCCTAAATATTTATTATTCCACCCATCATTCTACGGACCCATGCTCTTCCTCGAGCTTATACTCAATCACCTTTGAAACTCCCTCGACATCGAAAATCGAATCTGGAATCTCATTCTAGACATCATCGTTACTAGAATTCTATGCTTGCATCGCAACCTTCCTCGTATAGTAATACGACTCTCTATTGATAAGAAGGAATAAATATTCAATAGGTAAATAATCGACCTAGTTTTTCTAT
Organism: Apium graveolens; assembly: GCF_009905375.1. NCBI lineage: Eukaryota > Viridiplantae > Streptophyta > Magnoliopsida > Apiales > Apiaceae > Apium > Apium graveolens. Next base: position 31,083,257 of record NC_133654.1, on the reverse strand, counting down.
CAAAGCTAACTTATACATCAACATGACCCGATTAGTGGTACTCAATCTCAACATTCATTACAGTACAACTCTCACAGTTGTCATTGCTCATTATTCATAGACTCATTGGAGCATTACTATGGTCTACCACTGGCCTACTATCATCATTTACTTTCCATGAAATCTTAATATCTAACCATACGGAGTCCATACATGTCGTATAGAATCCTTCTAAGGAGTTAACATAATCACCAATAATAATTCATGAAGAACACTCCAGATCCTGATGTACATTCATGACATGAAGCAGATAAAATTACAGAAGGGTTTCAATCAAAGCAACGATAGCAGGTTAATACCATTCTTAATCATATGCCTTCAATAGAAGACTTAACTCAAAGGTTCGTTTAGTCCTTTTTGAAACATGGTCCTGGATTATTCTCAAGATAGGACCTTCTAAGATAGATAGCCCGCTCATGGCGATTACACGAATTAAACATTTACTAACTACTATTACGGTTGGGTATTGCACAGTCATCGGAAGGAATGTCAATCTTTCAAACCATAATACAACCTTCATAGCTTTAACCATCATCACTGTATTCCTTTGGCACAAGCGCCTATAATTATCCTCTTATCTTTAAAGTGTCGGCCACCTCTTTGGCCTTTCCTGATAGTAAAATTTCCTTACAGTCAATGTCATTTTAACCACCTCCAAATAAATTCTCTACCTTATTTCAATCACAGCTTATGAGAAGATGTTTTCCTTAAAATCTGATGAGTAAAAAAAAGAATCACCATTTTTCCATAAGTTATTGCCTCAGTCTTTAGAGGTTAATCACTGTCATGACTGACTCTCAATCATAATTAGAACATCTTTTATCTTAAGTACTAATTGCCCTGAACAATTTCGACCATTACTGGTTCGATCCATACCTTCTCGTGGTTTAACACGTGCCCCACTTGGCATCATTATAATTATGTCATATTTCCTTTATCAACATTTCTATTCTTGAGAATTTTGAATATTACCTTTCTCCTTATAAAACTCTTAAGGTTATCCTTGAATCGTTCCTCATGAATTCCCTAGATACAGGGCATATCAAGATACCATTTATTAATACCAGAATTATTGTCTAGATACTTCTAAAAAATTTCTCCACTGATCCTTAAAGGTTGTTATTACCTTAATCCTTTCCAATTCATACTGTCAAAACTCATGATGTCCCTATTAAGGGTGAAATGCCAACCTTTATGCATTCCCCTAGGATTCATTTTAAGTTACCGATGTTCTATCCTTAATTCCACCTTTAAAAAGGTACATGCATCCTTCCATGGATAAATCAAGTCATATATCCCTGATAAGGGTATCTTATTCAATCATTTCCACCTCGATAGTATATGCCTAGTTTCATAATAACATCTGTATTCAAAATGAGGTCAATCAATATGGCCTCCAAAAGATAACAACGGTTATCCGCTTTTCTTACCTAATTTGGTAACGATAACAAGGATGTTCTGGAAGATATTGGTCGTGTTCAACGTGAACCTCTTCTTAATAATTCCTTATTTACTTTTGTTGTTTATCTCAACAGTCACCTCAATGTTGGGATATCTTTCATATATGGCGTCTCCCTTTCTGGGTATCGAGCCACCGATCTTACACTTCACATTCTTGAAGGTCACTTCCTTTATCCAATTTTCCTAATTTCTTACTTCCTTATCTCCTCAGTCTATCCGCGTCTCATTATTTATCCTTCGAACTATCTCAAGGTTTCCTCGAATCCTCCCAACTTAAAGGGGGTACAATATATCTATCTCTTATGCCTTCAACCATCAATTTTAACTCATGGTGAATCACCCTCATCCTAACGATTACATACTTTTGTATTTCTATTGTTACGAGTATTTAGGGTTTCCTCATACCCAACTCCCTTATCATTCCTCAAACTCTATTGCCTTTATATCCATTTCCACTTCAGTTTCTTTTTATTTTCCTTTCTCTTATCATTATTTCATGAACCAACACAACATAAGCATTGATTTCAAACATCCCGTCATTCTGGATTCGTGTCCTTAGAACGAATCTTGACAACTTTTACAACTTAGATTCACAATTCATCATACTCGTCTGCCTTTGTTCTGGCTCTAAAGCTTTTACACTATCTCCATAACCTTGGGAATTACTTTCCCGAAAACAATTGACTAAACTTTAATCAGTTTATTCTAACCTCTGGCTCCGTGCCTTTCTTGGTCTTTCACCAGTGGTGGCCCTTCTCTTAGGAGGGTAAGTGACAAAAATAGTCTTTTGTGATTCGTCAATCATTTAGAATCTCAAATGATCCCTCTATTTCCTTTAGCCAGGCTCTTGCCTCGACTGGGTCAACTTGCTCCTTGGAACTCTGAGAGCTTAGCGACTTAAAGGTCCTGAAAGAATTTCTCACCGCATTGTTTCCTCAGGGTGGTTGGGGATAATAGTCTAAGTTCTGTCTAGAAAGGTCCATAAATTTTCGTATAGGAGTACCGTCTCGGGTCTCCTTTCCTTACTCAACTTCTATTTCCTCAGTCTAAATATTTCTTCCTACTCCCCATAATTGGGTTCATCTTATATAATTTAAATCCTCATTTTCCACTTCATCATGTTATGGGTTCCTTCTATCTTGATGGCGACCTCCCTGACTATCACGTTCAGGGTTTGCTCTAACTCTTATTCCTCAAACTAGCTTTCATCTAAGATTTCATCTTTAGGCTCTTGAACATCTGGAACCCAATTTCTATAGGAATGCCTCATTATTCCCTTATCATCTTTCTCGGTATTAATCTTTTATCTAATTGTTGGCTCTCCGCCTACATTCATCACTTTTTCTGGCACAATATGTTCTCTTCCGATAATTCGGACTGTATTGCAATCTCAAACATCTTTTCGGTGCCGGCTCCGGTTACCTTCACTTCTATTTCCATTTTCTCAAAATCTCTTATAAACTCTCCAAAAGACATTATCATCTTGAGTCTCTCCTTTTTACTAAGGGCATCAGCCACCATATTGGCTTTCCCCGAATGATAAAGAATCTCCCAATCATAATTCTTGATTAGCTCTAACCGCCTCCTCTGGCGTATGTTGAGCTCTTTCTACGTAAAAAAGTACTAGAGCTCCTATGGTTTGTGAATCTCGCACTTATCTCCATACAAGTAGTGCCTCCAATATTTAGGGCAAAACTATTGCCACGAGCCCAAGCTCATGGGTGGGGATATCGAATTTTATATTCCCTTAATTGTCTTGACACGTACGCGATTACCTTTTTGTGCTGTATAAGAAGCACCCTAATTCCTTATGCAAAGCGTCACTACACTTCACAAAATCTCATTTTCCATCCGGCAATGCCAACATAGGGAACGTCACCAACCTTTGCTTCAGTTCTTAAAAGCTGTTCTCGTATTTCTCTGTCCATTCAAACTTCTCAGTCTTACGAGTAGGCCGCGTAAAAAGGGGCTACTATCTTTACAAACTTGAACGAACCTCTGGTAGTGACCGACCAATCCTACCTCTGGTAGTCGACCTAACCATGGTCATCAATTCATCCATGGTCCTTTATTCATTCTTGTCAGGATCTTCCATGGAATCCTCCTTAGCAACAATCCCTTCTAGGACAACATCCTCAACCGCTACATCCTCAATATCAACATCATCCGGTCCTGCGTTAGGACGCTCTATCGGATCCACAATCTGATCTCCAATAAGTAATAAAACATCATCGCGTTGTTGCTCCTCAACCTCAGGGTGCGGTATCCCGCTGCCATATATGATAACGAACTACGCTTCTATCGCTACATTTATAAGGGTTCCCATAAGGGTTTTAACTGTCAGTACTACGTTAGGTAGCCCGACTATGAACTTGGCAAGAGTTCTTATTATCTTAGTGAACTTATTATCTTAACGCCACATCATCTCTGAGGTTTATAACGCTTAGCTCTGATACCATTTCTGTAACACCCCCAGATCCCGGGTCAGGGATCTGGGTCGTCACAGTCTTTCTTTCCACAATATCACTTCACTTAATTAATAATAAATAACCCTATGCTGTGACCCCACACTAACACACACCACAACCCGTTATAGTCTCAGAGATGAAATTGAAATAAATACAAGTCCTTGAATCCACAATTAAAAGTTATTACAACCCAAAATGATTACTTGATAAATTTACAGTTAATTGCCATTATCTGCCACAAGTTATAATTATACATAACTTGATTCTCAAAAGTAGAATGCCTGATCTACCAATAGATCTACCTCTGCAGCTATAGCAGCTACAACATCAACGGGAAGACGCAGGACGCTTCCCACGCGCTTGCGCTGGGTCTGCTGGAGTCTGGCCATCTTTTCTAACTGTTGTTGTGTGATGAAGAAATTAAGCAAGAGTGAGCCTTATAGCTCGCAAGATAATATATAGTGATAACAATAATACAAGTATCTAAATGGATACTTACTAGAATTCTTTATCATGTGTAAGGTAATTACTTACTGGATATAAGTCTTAAAAGAAGATGAAGTTACCAATTACTTCACTATACTTATACCATTTTTAGAAATCTACTTGAACTACTACTGTTCAAAGTATAACAAGATTCACGAGGTCATCCCATAGATGAGACCACAAATAAAACTTGAAAATATTTGATCTTTGAAATATTTTGAAAAGAAATGAAGTTACGAGATACTTCATTCAATGGATACACCAATAAAACTGTTTGACCCTGTCAATGCTTCGGCAACCACCCATTAGTAGCCTTTCGATCGAAATGCTACGGGTAGTGTTGCAGAATTATCCAAATGGATGATGAACTCATTACGGGAGTTTGCCGCGCCAGGAAGACCACTTACGATGATCAGTCGTAGTAGTACAACCCCACCATTTTCTACATGTAGAGGAGAACCTGTCGGATTTACTTGTCAACCAAACACTGAACTCCTAAGGAATGGACCGCCTTAGCGGAACTTCCAGGCCATTTGGGCCAATATAATAATACGGCTGGGCCGGCGCTACTCGGCCACTTACGCCACTCCTAGTTCAGATGAAATCCATGACTCTGAAACGTAAAGCTCATCCCCACTTTCCCCAAGTAGAAACTTGTTGATACGGCTCCACCAAGAAGTCGTATCTAGTTGGAAAGGAAAACTCACCGATATTTCCCAGGCGATGCCTGTTAATGGATTAACTTGTTCCAAGAATTTTACTTCCCGAGTATTGGGTAAGTAATCAAAACTCTTTTATCAAGACAGCAACCTTGTTGCGAATATAAAACACACCACAGAGCCGGATCCCTCAGGTTTTGAGCGAGTATTTAAATCCCCTTTGAAAGGAGGATCTTAAATATAAAAATGAGTTTTGGGATCCGCTCTAACTTTTAAAAATCATTTTAAAGACTCGAAAACACTTTAAAGAGTGTTTGGAATAAGGCTGATTTAATAAAGTAAATCAGTCTCAATAAAAAGAAATATCTGGATGTTATTATTTAAATAATATTTCCATAAAGAATAATCTTTATAAAAATAATTGAAGTAGATGTTTTAAAACTCTTACTTGAATGAAAATTAAATAATCAAGGATATACTTATACAAAAGTACTATCTTTATTTGAATAATCGAAAATAAGTTTGATTATTGAAACATTATTCTTTAATAAATTAAAGAATATTATTAAATAATACGCGGAGTCATAATACCTCGAATGAATATTATAATTAATATTCATTAAATAAAATAACTGAGTCATACATCCTCAAATGAATATTCAAGTAATATTCAATAAATAATATAAATGAGTCATAAGTCCTCGAATGAATATTCAAGATAATATTCATTAATAAAATAAAGTTATCGAATAAACCTTATTCGATTAATAGTTTTGAAAACTATAACCATATATATATATAAATATATATATATATATATCAAATCTACTCGGGATCCTCAACTCCCGGTTTTTAGAAAATGTTTTCACCTTTGGGTCCCTATACTAAGGGTATATGCAAATTACCGCTATTCTCTAGCATAGGTATTATCAACTGAATCAACAGATATATATATAGCAAGAATACGAAACAGGCATGCATATGTACCATATCACATGCTACAATATATCGCAAGAATTTGCTAATATAACTAACATGCATCTATCACAAGATAATGCATATATATATACACCACAACAACAGTATAACGGGTAGAAAACTTGCCTGAACGACTGGGGGTGATAAAAGGCTCGGGACGAGTCTGGTAACCTATAAACAACAAGTAAGTTGGAATTAAACCAAAGTCACTTGTAAATCTATACTTTAACTAACTTAGACTCTAACGCTTGTTTTGCGCTTACAGATTCTCTTAAGTCACTCGAGTACCCTCGGCTCCACCATTTTTAATAATTTAACCATTACGAGTTTTAAGGCGATTCCTTCGCGAGTGTCTTACCAACTGCCTAACACTCTCACCATAATTGTTTCATACATTAATTAACCCTTTTTGGTCTTTAACCTATGTTTCAATTTAAGGCGAGGGGAAATGTTTCGTTCGCGAAACGCCGTTACTTAAAACGGTCGTTTCTCCTAAACCGTATATCGGAATCAAACGAACTACATATCAAAACGAAGCTCGTAACATGAACTATCTAAACATGGCAATGGTCAACATATAGCAGGGGGTTCTCGGGTCCTAATGTTATGAACAAAAGCAGTCTAAAGTAAATCGGACATTACGACGGCTATGTTTACGCGATTTCCCAAATTTAAACCAACTCAAAACAACCACAATTCAACCCCAATTCACAACCCAATCAAAAATCCATCCAAAATACATTACAACAGCCCCAAACCAACTCATTATAATCCATTTACTTACTCCTAAAACTTGAATTTAAACTATACTACATTCTTTAACCAAATCATAAGATTTCAACAAATCAATCACCACCATTCCAACCCAAACTCTTAAACAAACAAGTTTCAAGCTACTCTTTACCCTCACAACCATAATAAACCTAATATACAAATTAAAGCTAGGGTTTGGAGATGATATACCTTCCTTGAAGTGGTGTGAGTAGCTAGGAAGCCTTAGGAAGCCTTGAGGAGTCTTAGGAAAGCTTGGATCTTAAAGGAAAATCAAGAAAAATAAAGTTAAAACCTTGAAATCACTATTCATTGTCTTCTTCATTGATATTGGAGAAGATAGAGAATGAATGGGATGCTTAAACTCATAATATAGCCATAACTATGCATAAGGATGACTAGGGAATTATCTTACCAATTTAGGAAGCCTTGATCTTGAGTTTTGAATTTTGTCTTCTTTGAAATAGTAAAAAGCCGAGAGCATGAAGAAAATAAAATGCCTTGTGTTCTTGTTTTGATGAAAAATGAATTATTTGGCTTAGTTGTTTGGATGTTTGATTTTTTTTTGGTTAATTACCAATTTAACCTTGATTTTGTGTGGTTAATATTCCACCACATTTCCTTCCTTCCCATGTCATGCTTATGTCATGCTATGATGTCATCTTTCCCTCCTTGTCCTCTTCTCATTGGTTGGGTGACATCATCCTCTCTAATCCCTTTGATTAACTTCCTATTTGTTTGCCTAATGACCGCTGATCTGTTATACGGTTCGCTTAACTTTCGTTTTCATTTATCGTTTGAGGGATCATACCCAGGATCTTATTACTTAGGTTCCCTTAACCTTTCTCAATATATTATATCCCTTTTATGATCCTCTCTTATAATCATTTAATTTAAATCCTTTTTATCCTGTTACCTTATACTCAATTCTTCCCGTATCTAGTGGATTTCCGGGAAAAATCAAAGTGTTCGGTATTGGATTCTGACGATCTTTACATACACTTATATACCATGTAGAGTACTAATAAAATCTCCGAATATCCATAACAGAACCCCTACATAGTGTGGCATGAAAAGTTATCTCATTCAGCTAAAACACTATTCATAAGGGTTACAAAAAGTTCAAAATTTTGGGGGTTATTACAACCTTTAACTGCAACAGCGAGCTTGGTTGGTTTGTGAGGCCCTTCCTTGATTCTATCAAGGTATTCTGGATCTGTTGCTTCCATGAACATGGTCATCCTTACCTTCCATATGGGATATTCAGATGGTCTCAGTATGGGAACTCTGATAGTCTCATACCGACTTTGAATTTGTGTCTTTGGAGGTTCTTCAGTTTTTGTAGGCTTAGTTGGAGTTTCTGTGTCAGACATGATTGTGTTTGGATCTTTAACTGTATGTGTGTTAACAGATTAGCTCTGATACCACTTGTTAGGTCACACACACTGTAGAGGGGGTGAATACAGTGTATAATACAATCAAATCGAACTTTAATATCTTAAGTAACAGAAAACAAACTTTATTGAAACAATAAACTCTGTTACAGTATGGAACTGTTACCTCTCAGTGATGAACAAATCACGAGAGCTGCTAGGGTTACAATGAATAATCTTCTTGAATATAATAACACTTATAATGTAAACCCTATATCTTTGTTTATATACTACACAGTTTCAAGATAATCGCTAATTGATATGGAATATAATTCTGCTTTCTAAAATATATCAATCAGATATCTTTTCTTCCAAGTATTCCATTCTTCACGGAACTCCTTCTTCATGTATATCTATTCTTATGTTTATCTCGATCTTCTTTCCTTTAATCAGCTAATGTCCTTATCTGAACGTCCTTCAGCACTTAAGTTCTGATATCTAACTTCTGATGATTATCTCCTGATAATATAAGTACTGATATCCTTAAGTCCTGACTTCCAGTATAAGTACCGATTAATGGTTAAGTACTGATTTGTCCTGTTAAGTAAGATCTGAAATCTAAACATAAATCATATTAGTCATGATATTATCAAATATATCTAACAGGGTTAAGAGAGTGTTGGTTGGTTTTGCTCGCGTGTTTGGTTTCGTGACTAGTCGCGTCTTATGACCACTAAAGGCTCAAATCTTAAAGTATATGGTGTGCAAGACATTCCTATACAATAACAAGACTAAGTCAAATTGATAACCCTAAGATTTAGTTGTATTGGTAATCTAAATTTGTATTTTATGTTGTATTACTTGAGTCTGTAAAATGGTTAGAAGATTAGACTACAGTATTTTTCTATAAATAGTTCAAGCCTAAGGAATAAACTCTAGAAGAAGATAAAGATATATTATGCCTCAGAGAAATGATACAGAAGCTTGGAGTTGAATAAATCTTTTTTATGAAAAATGTTCTAAGTCAAGATATCGACAAGTTACAGATCAAGCAATATAGAGAAGTCATTGGAGAACTCCAGAATAACTTATCGAGAAGTCCAAAATGGCTTATAGAGAAGTTTCAGAGATATCGACAAGTCAAATCGATAAGTCATTTCTGCATGTAGAGAACTCAGAGATATCGACAAGTCAAAATAAAGATATGAAGATTGGAGATATCGACAAGTCAAATTATCATTAGAGATCTCTGAAATATCGACAAGTCAAAATGTATATAGAGGTCTCTGAGATATCGACAAGTCAATTCTACATGTAGATATCTCAGACATATCGACAAGTCATTTGACATGCAAATATCAAGAGACCTCGAAAAGACAAATATACCTATAGAGAACTCAGAGATCTTGATAAGTCATGATACTTATAGAGATGTCACTTCTCTATAGAACAAACTGGAGATCTCAATATGTATCTCAAATACAGAATGCAAACAAATTCAAGATCCAAGATTATTAGTCAATAAATGATCTATCACCTAGATTGAAAAGTCTACAAAGTAGTTGGGGATAATATAAGATCATGGGCCAAGATTAACTAGACAAATGATGGTCACAGACCTGCAAGATTCTACACAGATTTTCTAAGCTAGAAATAGAAATAGAAAAAGGTTGCTTTAGAAAAGAGTTTAGTACATTTTAGTGCAAGTTTTGTAAGCCCATGCTGCTAGTGTATAAAGCATGCATTGGTCCTTAGTTTAGATGTAACAAACAGATTTCTAGTTCTTATATTCTATCAAGATAGAAGCTGAGTTCTTTACTTACAAAGAAGCCAGGATTTGTAGCAAGACCTAACTTAATTTTAATACAAAATTAGGTGACTTTTGAAATATTGTGTTTGCTTTCTTATTTCTTCTAACATAATATAACTACATTTCTTATCTGTACCCCAACACAACATGTCTATATTTATATCTTTCTATAGAGCCATGGGCCTATGTTTTTTTTAAATACCCACTTTCATCCAATTGCACTCTTCCCAGGTGGCAGTACGGTTATTTCCCATGTGTTGTTTGTCTCAAAGGCTGTAAGTTCTTCATTCATAGGCCTTCTCTAGTGAGGGGGTTGTATAACATCCTTGTAGTAAACAGGGTCTACTAATTTAGTGATAGTAGACAAGAAGTAGTGAAATGAAGGTATAAATATTGTGAAGGCTAAGTTGGAAATGTGCTTAGGTCTGTTTGTATTTGAAACAATAATCTTGTAGCCAAAAAGGTTGAACATGAGGTCTTGATGATTTTTTAATGGCAATGGGTTTAGCTAAGTGCTCATGTGATATATAATTGGTGTTCTGAGGGGTTTTAAAGGTGGATTGGTAGTTGAATTCTGGTTGTGGTTATGTAGGGAGAAATTACTCAGCTTCTGGAGATATAAATGAATTAAACTATTCAGGTAAATCTGTCATATAAGAGTTTTTACTCTATGAGTTATATAGAAAAACTTGTTCATGAAATTTAACATCTTAAGCGTGACGCCCTCCAAACCCGGGTCAGAAGTTTGGGGCTCACAACACATACACCATAATATATAAACCTGTATATAAAATATTATATGCATTGACCCTTCTTTACACAACCACGGATTGTAACAGGTTACAGTATGAAAACAAGCCACAACCTTGACTTTTATTACATCGTACCAAATCCCAACTAATTCAACTTACAATTGCTAATGATATCGTGCTTACAATCTTGCGTAACTCATCTATAATATAAAGCTCTCGCTAGCTTGATCCAACTTAACCTGGAATCTAGCTCGTACACTGGACTGGAAATCCTCATTACCAATAATTTCCTTTTTAACTGTTGAAAATATAAAAAGATTTGCAAGAGTGAGCTAAGTAGCTCAGCAAGTCATAATAGCAATAACTGAGGTTAAACAATAACCAATCGAAATGATTCAGAAGAATCAAGTTTCTGAATAAGCAATGATTAGAATTGAATATTCACTTTTCATTTTAAAAACTAAGGTTAGGCTGTTGATCAATCACGCACTAACCCCAAGCAAGGCTCCCAGCTTTGCTCTATATACTGGATCCAAGACACACATTGGCCTATTATGACCACGAATCTGGTCCGACCACGAATCTGGTCCATATTTAAAAATAATCCAATTCCAGCATAGCAATATGATAAACAATGTAATTCAATGAGCTGAATCATAACCAATATTTATCTTGAAACACAGGGTGATTTACAATACCATGAAGGTATAACAAGGAATTTAAAAAGATTGGCTTTCAATCAAGGAGAGAATCTTAAAGTAGAAGACCAAGGGTTCCAAGGATTGGTCTTCTGCTAAACAAGGAATAAGGGTTGGTATATCAAGCAATTCAGTATCAGAAATCAGTATGTGGTAGATATATATTTGTAGAGTAGTCTCGTATGTGTCTGGCTCGTATCTGAAAATTCAACAATCTATGGTTTATGAAAAATAAGGCTTATGGCTCAAGATCAATAAGAATCAGGGTTCAAGGTTGAATAGTTTAAAGCGCTTGCAATATAAAACATGATTTATTTTGAATACTAGCAACATGTTATGAGAAAGTTTGAAAATATTTGCAATATATTTTGAAGAAGGTTCAGAAGTACTTGCCTTATCACAGATGATTACCGACTTTACTTGCATTTATTTCTCGCTTCTATTCAACAACCACTTATCTTCTTTCTATACCTTGCTTTTATTCACCGATCACTTGCTTTCTTTTTTCTACGCTTCGGTTCTATTTACTGATCACTGGCTTCCATTTCCTGTGCCTCGCTTACTCTTCTAGGCATCAGAATTATCTATCAATACTCAATCTCATATCATTCTATTCGTTACAAGCTTCTAACTACCCTTCGTTTCACCCAATTCCGATGTACGGATTGAAAGTTATGACAAAAAGAGTCAAACACTAACCACATAGGCATATAACACATCAATCAGATAGCACGCAACACATAGCACGTAAGACATTCAATCAAAATAATTATTCAAAGAAGATTCAGAGTCAAAATAATTTTCCAAGTATTTAATACAAATTTTTGAACATTTTTCGGAATTAAAATGGGCTTCCGAATCATTTTATAATTAAATAATAGGGTTCGAACACCCAAATCTGACTTTAAAATAATTTTATAATAATTATCAAGCTTTGAAAATAAGTTTAAATAATATTTAAAGCTCGAAACTATTTTTTTCGAAATTTTTAAATCAAAAATAAATAATTAAATCCAATTATTAAATTAATTAAAATTAATTAATATTTAATTAAATTAATTAATCAATTAATATTAAATTAATCGATTAATTAAAATAATTAAAAACTAATTAAAATTAAATAATAAAATAAATCAAATTTATTTTTAAGTAAATAAATAATTAAAAAAATTCTGAATTTAAAATAATTAAATAACTATTTTTCTGATTTTTAAAATAATAAAAATATCATTTTTAAAATATTTTTAAACAAAAATCTAACTTTTGTAACATTTTAAAACAGGAATCCCTGTTTTGAAAAATTAGCAAAATACAGGGAACTGCCTGCATTTTCGCCACCTTCCCCAGCTCGCCGCCGTTCGCCGGCGGGTCGCCATTAACGGCGACCACCGAGCTTTTCCGGCGAGCCTGAATATCACCCATAACTCGACGAAATTATTAGGATATGTTCCTCGTTCCTAGTAATCTATTTATGCAACATATTAGACCAACACATCGCTAAATCGCCTGGAAAAATTAATTGAAGTTTCCGACACCGTTGAATGGCGTTTTCTGGCGAGTTCGAATTACAGATCCTCGGTTCGTCCCACTTATGTCAATCGTTTGCTTTTGAAACGATCTAATCAATGGTTGCACTCGATTTAACCCAGAATCAATAGAATAAAAACCCCTAAAAATCAATTAAGAACATTCAACCTATAAACCTCAATTTTTAAATCCCGAGAATCAAACACACTTTTCTACATGTTATTGAACTCGGTTTTTGACATATAATATACCAAATTGACCAGAAAAATATTATCTACACAATGGAATAATCAAATTATATCAACAACATCAAGAACAAATTTTCACAATTTAATCTTTAAATAATTTGAATTAAAACAAATAAATAGGAAAAATACCTTAATTCTTGCATAAAAACGGATGATTGATTATGAAAGTACTTTTTGAGAGCTTCGATTTGATATATTGCACGCCCGAATCAGAGTTATATAACGCCTTCGTTTGTGCGTTTGATTTTGAAAAACGCAACATTTTTAGGGTTTTTCTCTGTATTTACTATATTTTTACTGATCGATTATGATTATACGAATAAAATGAAATAATAAAAGGGCTATATATATTTATGGAATATTGGTTCGTGTTGGATCATTTTGGATTGATAAATTAGTTACTTAGCCTCTAAGTAACTGCAAAAATGATCCGATTTGATATCCATAGTGGATAATTATCCAAACCGGACTTCTTATAAAATACTTTATACGAAGGTAATGTAATTTTTATCCCGTCTTTTGAGAATACGGGTCTTGTTGATATACCGAAATAATTATCATATCGAAAATCTTGCGCCGGACCGCGCATGGGTCAAACCGTAATTCGGATCGAAAAAGTCAAAACACGAAAAATATCTGGAATTACCAGATTAGGTTAGGAAAGAGTTTTCGGAAGAGTTTCGGGTTGTAAAAACGCAAAAACGGTTGAAGTTGGACGATTCCCGGCTTTATAAAATAATTTTGTAATTATTCAGAAAATAATTAATAAATTCATAAATCAATATAAAATCATATAACAGTCCAAAAATTACCAGAAAAATACCTTAATTATCTATATTTTGTTCTTGTCATAATAAAAATAACATACTTATACTTTACCACATATCAACATCCACATAACAACACCAATCGTCAAATAATTCACCAAAAATCACATAATAATCACATAATAATCATTTATCGATAAAATAATTACACGCTATGTCCCGAATATTACATTAAGATATGTACTCTATCATGGTAAGCAAATTGAGTACTTTATAGCCCTTGGTGAGAGGTGGATAGCTAAGAAATACACAAGAGACTCTATTTGGTGCCATTTTATCAGCTGTAAATGTAGGGTTTTTGGCAAAAACAAGATAATCAAATATTTTTATGTGATCGTAGGTGACATATTTCTTGTAAAAAACATCAAATGAAGTTTCGAAGGTAAGGACAAATGTTGGTAAGAGATTAATGATTAGAACAACAACCATGACATAATCTCCCTAGAATTTTAGTGGCAATGAGTCTTGAAATCTAAGACATCTAGCAATTTCCAATATGTTTCAATGTTTTCTTTTCACCCTAGCATTTTGCTTGGGTGTGCAACTACAAGAAGTTCAGTGTATTATTCCATGTGAGGAGAAGAAGCTCTTACAAGAATTTGAATCAAACTCCCGAGCACTATCAGAACGAATACATTTAATATCGGTTTAAAACTGATTTTATATATAATTAAGGAATTCTTGAAGTGTATTTAGAGAATCTGATTTGTGTTGGAATAGGTAAACCCAAGTATGTCTATAGCGATCATCTACTATTGTCATCAAATATCTATATTTAACTCTAGTGCATTTCTTATATGGCCCCCCAAATATCTATATGTACTAGATTGAACATATTAGTAGCATAAGATTGACTTGAAAGAAATGGAAACTTAGTAAATTTTGACATATGACGGGTAACTAGGGCTGAGAATTTTGTACGGTTAACCGAATATCAAACTGAAATAAATGAAATAATTCGGTTCGGTTAACCAAACTAAAAAAATCCGGTTTTAGTTTGGTTTTAAAATTTCTATTATATGGGTTTCCGGTTATTTTAGTTTTTTACCGAACTATCCGAAATTACAGAATTAACCAAAATATATAATAATTATATATATAATATAATTAATGTGCTAACCCTAAGTGACTAAATTTCTTTTTTAGTTCAATTATTAACTTATCATTTCTTATATGTCTTCTGTGAGTTATGCGGAGTGCGACTTCTCATCTCATCTACTCATCTAGTCATCTGTAACATATACCAATTGTTAGGTCCATATTTTTTGTAGAAGGGGTGGTGAATACAACTTTTTAAATTTATGAAGCAATAAATACTATGTAATAAATGAACACAAAAATTCAAGGAATATATGTCTTATATATAACTTGAAAGGGTTGCTACAACATTCATTACATAAGTACAACAGAAGTAAAGAGGGTAGTAAATGATACTAAGCTCTGTGAATATTCTCTCTCTCTCTCTCTCTCTCTCTCTCTCTCTCTCTCTCTCTCTCTTTTACAAGTGTTTTTCTCAATATTGCTCTCTTTTAAATATTAAACAAGTACTTCTATTTATACTACTTATAATCTATGACATGTAGTCTTCAAAGAATAAGATATGCGTGGCCCAATGTTGTCCACGTGAATCTTATCTTATCTTGAAAGCTTGGAAATCAGCCACCTAGAAGATGCCATGTGTCATGTTGAAACTGCCCTCTATGTAGAACTTCTACATAGGAATTTCTACTTAGCTTCCCCCGTATGGGACTTAGAAATATTCGGCAGTCCTTGGAATTTGTACTTAGACTCTATCTCGAAATTTTAAGTAGAACTTCTACATAGGAATTTCTACATAGGAAATTCGAGATAGCTTCCCTCTTTGTGTACTTAAAAAATATTTCCACTTCCAGAATTTCTACTTGGCTCTATGTAGAAACTCATCTAGAATTTCTAGATAGGAATTTCTACATAGGTTCCTTAGTAAGTACTTAAAGAAATTTTGGGCTGCAATTTGAAACTTCAATGCACATTTTGAACTTGTGATTTCTTCTCGTCTTCTCTATTCTTCAACAAGCTCTTGAACATCGATCTCTACTACTGACATAAACTTGCTATCAATGTCCTAACACTTGATGCAATGGTCTGGTTCATATGTGACTAGTCTTGATAGGGTTCTTGCTTTTGAGTAGATTACCATATTCAATTAGTAATGTGGCTTTCCAACAAATGCTTTCCTACTTATTCACTTGAAATCAATTAGCCTTATTGATACTGATAGTTATGATCTTGATTCTTTATGTTATAAATCACTGAGGCATGAACAACTTTGTCTTGAACTTCTTCCAATGATTTCTTCTTTGATTGATCATAATTAACACTTTGAATTGTATCAATTACCTTGTCTTCATTTAGTATTGATTTCTTTGTGACCTCTTGTTCTTGATTGTCTTCCGGTTAAGTATCTTTTCTTTAGTTGAGTTACATAAGTCACAGTGTTACAAGTTTAGACACTCTGCCTTTCAGATGTTTCATTAAAAAATTGAACATTTGACAAATATTTATACGCTGAGTTGCATACTAAACTGATTATTATTGATGAGCTCCATTTAAATTTGGGGATAACATGGGATTTCAATCTTTCATTAAAAGGTTGTTGTCCAATGTTTCGGATTCCATTTAGATGGAAGGTTGCACGTGATTGCTTTTCTATGTATGTTAGTAGGAGGGATGGGTTAATGAGTGCATTTTGTGAGCTGAACTAACATATTTGTTTAACAATGGACACATGGACATCTAATCAAAGAATCAAGTATATGTGTTTGACGACTCATTTTATTGACAAAAATTGGATACTGCACAAAAGAATACTAAATTTTTGTCCAATCAATAGTCATAAAGGTGATGCAATTGGGTTTGCAATTGAGATATGTTTGAGGGATTGAGAAATTACTAGGGTGTTGAGTTGCACGGTAGATAATGCTAGCTCTAATTAGGTTTATTGAAGTGAAAGGAGTGACAAGTGATTATCTTTTGACTTGGTATGTAGTTGTGCGCTCAGCATTTTTATAATTTACAATCATATGGCATACTTTAGAATAAATAATTACTCCATCATATGGGAATCTTTTACTTTAGAATATTAGAGTGAAAAACTGAAAACTTTTACCGAAGATTTTGACATATTAGGTTGGTAGAAATTAAATTCAATGAGATTCCCCATTTTATCCCAAATGGATCGTGATGTTTTGGACATGCCTATATCAATGGTGGCTTCTGAATCGGTTTTTAGCACAGGTGGGAGAATTATTAGTGATTTTAGACACTCTACCTTTCAATCTCCCCCTTTTGATTGTCTAAGAATGACATTCAAATTAAATAAGGATAACTCAACTAAACAATGAGACGAGAAAAGATAAGTACCATCAATGTCTTGTTCAAGTTAAAATTGAATGGAAATTTGAAAACAATACAAAAAACTTAGTAAGTAAAACATAAGCTAGACAGGGAATTCGAACCTCGAATCAAAGACTGTTAGGTCACACACACTGTAGAGGGGGGTGAATACAGTGTATAGCACAATCAAATCGAACTTTAATAACTCAAGTAACAGAAAAGAAACTTTATTCAAAATAATAAACACTGTTACAGTATGGAACTGTTCTCTCTCAATGATGAACAAATATCACGAGAGCTGCTAGGGTTACAATGAATAATCTTCTCGATTATGATAACACTTATAGTGTAAACCCTATGTCTGTGTTTATATACTACACAGTTACAAGATAATCGCTAATTGATATGGAATATAATTCTGCTTCCTAAAATATATCAATCAGATATCTTTTCTTCCAAGTATTCTATTCTTCATAGAATTCCTTCTTCATGCATATCTCTTCTTATGTTTGTCTCGATCTTCTCTTCCTGTGAATCAGCTGCCTTTCTTATCTGAACGTTTCCTTTAAGTCCTGATATTATCTTCTGATAAATATCTTCTGAACCTTAAGTACTGATGACTTAAGTTCTGACTTCAGTATAAGTGTTGATTTCAGTTAAGTATTGATTTGTCCTGTTTAAGTGAGATCTGTAAACTAAACATAAATCACATTAGTCATGACATTATCAAATATATCTAACAATCTCCCCCAACTTGTAAATTAGCATAATATACAAGTTTAACAGATATTTGATGATGTCAAAAATATTAAGTACAAATGCATGAGAATTTGACTAGATAACTACAACTTACAGTCCTTAAAGCTTTACCAATCTTTAACTTCTGATAACAACTTCAGTCTGTATTCATATCAAAATTTGAGCAGTTGTAGATCTTGACTTGGCTTCATCTTCTGATCTCTCTGATGTCAGGAGTTGTTCTGAGATAGTTCTTCAACAAACATCTCTCAGCATATCTGAGTTCATCAATCATCCTCC
Source organism: Apium graveolens (assembly GCF_009905375.1). Classification (NCBI taxonomy): domain Eukaryota; kingdom Viridiplantae; phylum Streptophyta; class Magnoliopsida; order Apiales; family Apiaceae; genus Apium; species Apium graveolens. Next base: position 31,064,747 of record NC_133654.1, on the reverse strand, counting down.
TTTTAGCATCTTTAAGTTCTGCAGTATCTTCACCAATTTGAAAGATTGCAGCCCTGAGATCATTAATTCTAGCTTTCTTTATGTCCTGATCCAGTCTGATCAAATATGCCTTGTCAGACTCAAGATTGAATTCCATAGCCCTGTAACCCAGAAAGGTAGTTATAATCTTAGCAGAATTGGGCTTCATCTCAATAATATCACCCTTGTGATCTCTGTACTTTGGAAGATATGTGCTGTCAGACTTAACAGAATAAAGCTTTTTCTGTTTCTGAATTTGACTCTTCAAAAAGTTTGCAGCACTTTCTGTTATTTTGTCATTCACTTGAAGTAAGAAAAATACATGTTCCAGCTCTTCAAAATACTTCAGTGGAATGGCATTTTCCCTTATATGATAAAACCTACCATCTGTCATGAAGTACAACAAGATGTGTTCTTTCAAGTAGGTATGGTAAACCATTTGTACAGATTCTAGTTGATTCAATCTCTCAGGAGTTACTCCAATACCTGGTTCACTTAAGGAAGTTGGATCATTGGTTGTGTTCTGTATTCTTCTTTCATCAGCACTTCCCAATCCAGTTTTATCTCTTGCTTCCTTTCCAGTAACCACTCTTGCTTCAAAACCACTTGCAGCAGTCTTCAAAGGTTGAGTCTGTTTGGCTTTGGTGAATCCTGGTAGGAGTATTTTCGAAGGTTTAACATGAGAAATGTCAGAGGTTTCCTTTGATTTATCTTCTGATATCCAGTTAACTTGAGCTATGTCAGAGGTTACTTGCTTCTTTGAGATATCAGAACTAACTATCTCTTGACTCTGAACAACTTGAGCCATGTCAGAGGTTGTCTTAGAAACTTTTCTTGAAGTCAGAGCAAGATCAGCATCTTCATCAGTAATTTCTTCATTCACAGGAGGCACATAAACCTTGGTAGGTTCACCAACTTTCTCTTTGCCCTTGGACCTTGGATCTATCTGCAGTTGTGATTTAGCTTTGGTTGCTACAGGATTTGTCCTTTCTTTTATCACAATGCCTTTGAGCTTTGGAAGTTTCTTTTTACCAGAAGCTTCAGATTTAGATTTGACTTTTTCTGATTTACGTCTAGCTTCTTCTTCCATCAGACTCTCCAAGTCCATTCCTGGATTTTCCTTAAGAAATAACTGTCTTGACATTTCTTCATCAAGATCCAAAAGTTCATCAGAACTTATCCTTTTACCAGTAACAGAAGTAATTCTTTTTCCAGCATCAGAACTTATCCTGTGACTTGTGATTTCAGCTTTTCTTGATGAGAAACCTCTACCTTGACTATGACCTCTACCCATTCCAAAGTTTCCTTGGTCATCTTTTTCATCACCCTTCCCCTTCAGTGTCTTGTCAGTTTTGCATTTGGACTTAATTACTTTCTCCCCCTTTTTGGCATCAGCAGGTAAGAGAAGAGAGACAAGCAATTCCACTGAGGCTTGGATTTCATCGAGTTGAGATTGCTGAGAAGCTTGATTTTTCAAAATATCATCAATCTGAGACTGTTGCTTCTCTTGAGTCTTCTCAATATAAGCAACTCTGTCAAAGGTAGGTTTGAAGAATTTTTTCTTGTCAATTTTCTGAACTGTTTCTTGTTTGAGTAATTCTTCCTGAATTTTATGTAACTCTTCATGAGTTGTGGAATGGAGACCTTGCAAATTTTTAGTACTCAATGCAGTGACTCGAAGCTATGTTTTGAAATCATCATTAATTAACATCTCATCAGCTTTTGTCAAGTGCTCAGCAAGAGTCTTTGCAGATGGAACACAGGTAACTGAGTTCCATTCCTTAGTCCACTCTTGTCCTGCAGGAGTTTCACTCCAAGGCACTGGTGCTTCTCTTGTAACAAACTTCATAACTAGTTCACTTTTGTGAACAGTTTGCTGAGGTGCATGTCCTGAAGGACCTACTTCATCAGCATCTGCATTTGGAGCAGCATCACCAGTATCATCAGCATTTGCAGCATCAGAACTTACAGAATCAGCATCTTCTGATAAAACAACAGTATGAGAAGCAAATGAGGCTTCAACATCATCCTCTAAGTGCTGATCTGGTTCCAAGTTCTGATCAACAGCCATATCCTGATGCTCACCTATATTCTGATCATCATCATCTAGATGCAGAGAAGGTGTTGGAGACAATTCTGGAGTTTTAGTAGCATCAGGAAAAGGTGTTGTAGATGGATTAATTGATGTTGGAGCTTCTAAGTAAAGTACCTCAGGCACAACCAGGTTCTGAATATCAATTTCAGCACTTGTGCCTGGATCAACAGGAGATACAGTTTCATGTACAGGAGACACAGATTCTGTGTATGCCTTTCCTGTAGCAGCTTCATGAGTTGGAGTCAAAGGAGAAGCAGTGGCTTCAACAAATTCTGGTTCTTGTGAGATCAGAGATTCCTGATCTCCTTCCTTAGCTGTTGCTTCCTCATCATCTGAAACTGGCCTTTTAGCTCTCTGTTTCTTGTATCTCTTAGAAGGTGGGGATTCCTTGGGAGGTTCAGCAGAAGTCATTCTCCTAAGCCTTTTGAGAAGCTTAGATCCCCCAATTCCAGAATCCTTCTGAGAAGAAACTTTCTCAGCTTCTTTAACAACATGTTCTGATGAAGAAACCTGTTCCTCACTATCAGACTCATCTCTCAGAAAAATCCTCCTTCTCTTCTGTGGTGTTTGAGAAACAGTCTTTGTTCTCTTGGGCTTGGAAGATGAAGGCTTCACAGTAGGTGCTGAGGATGAAGGTTGAGCTGTCTGTGAAGTTGAGAGATATGATTTGAGATATGTTCTGAGGGAGGGTTGAGGAATTGATGTATGAGTGGTATGTTCTGATGGTTGCTATGGTATTTGGGATGTGGTGGTGGGTTGTACATTAGGATAAACAGATCTATAGGTTTCAGGATCAGCATTTACCAAGATCTGTTTTACAGACTGAGGAATCTGTAAAGGTCTAACCACCTTTTTCTTAAGGTTAGCATTTACCAAGTCATTAAAGGCTCATTTTGCAATTTTAAAGGGTGGATATAAAGAACTGGCTAGTTGAGGGGGATCAGTACAGTAAAAGTTATATATAAGCTGACAGAATCTAGCAAAGTAAACTACATTTCTATCTTCTATCATCCTATCCTCTATAAAACCTATCACAGCACTTGCAAAATCAAAATGAGTTTGGTTAATAATAGCATACCCGATGTGCTGACTCATTATTGGAATGGCATCAAAGTTTGAACACTTATTCCCGAAAGCTTTAGTGATGCAGTCGAAGAAGAAGCTCCATTCCTTTCTGATATGTGCCCGTTTCAACTGTCCAAGCTTAGCCAAACTCTTTTCATACCCCAAACTGTCCATTAACTCTTGTAGAGCTGATTCCTCCGGTGTTGAAAAAGTACAGCCTTCTGGTAAATGTAAGGCCTTGCGAATTGTACCAGGAGTTACCACATGTTCAGAATCATCCACTTCAAAAACAATACTGGGAGTACCAGTTGTACCACCATTATCAAAATGCCCAGTCCGCCAAAATGTCAGAACTTGTTGGCTTAAAAAGACTGAAGGCTGGGTCAATGCATACCCAATTTCACTGTGTGCAAGAAGATCTTGCACAAAACGCAACTCAGACGGAGCTTCAGCATGATCGAGAATTGCAGCATAGTTATTTGGAATGAACTTAGCTCCATCAATGATCAAATCCTTAGGTGCCACGAGAAAAATCGAAAATTAAGATTGCCTGTTAGGTGTTTGATAAAATGTCTGTATGAAAAACCAATGTTAGGAGATGAGAGAGAGTAAAAGCAAAGAAAGAGAGATAAAGTCTAAAAGTAAATAAAAGATTGTATAATCTTCTCTCTCTCTTACTTATACTTGGTAAAAAAAAATATAACCGTTGGACACCTGTCAGACATGCAGCAATAATGAATAGTTAATGGGCACGGGAAAACAGTAATCATTACTTACCCACTTGCAGTTTTTTTAAGGAAAAACCGTTTCACTTACCCAGTAATTCCATTAATTGAGGTAAATCAGTTTTAATTCAAAATTTAAATTGTTCCCACTTATTCAATTATTTTCACTGCAAAACCAATATTCTGAAAATAAATTTCAAGTGTGAGAATGACCAAAATAAATCAAGTAAACAAGTACTGATATTTGAAAGTCAGAACTTAATTTAAATCAATGATTAAAATGATCATCAGAACATGGATATATCAGGATTTAACAGTGCAGTTAAATGTGCAAACATCTCAGAGACAGAATCTTGCAAAAATAAGAAATTTCATTAATATATTAAGAGAATACATTCACGAAATTGAAATTACATCAGAGAATTACAAGACTGTCCTAAGCTTCTAAACCTAACATCAACAGCTTTAGTCCTAGCTCAAGAAGCAGGGCAAAGTTGACGATGAAGAAAAACAAGAAGATTAAAATAAATTATTTCTTCTTCCGACTCTCTACAAAAAGAATAGCGAGTCGAATGATTTGCTCTTGTTGGCGGAGAGCTTCCAACCTTTCTTCCTCCAATCGCTCCAGATGGCGATGGTAGTCCATGTAAAAGAACAGGAGGTGTGTGAGAACCTCCTGGGGAACCGAGTCCCAAATCTCATCAGGAATGACAGTCACGTGCCATTCCTGCTGCCATCCCTCACGGCTTAACTCCATGTTGAAGGTCTCATAGTTTAAAAACATATTGTAGTTAACCATGATGTTGTGTATATGAGGGAAAAGAGAGTAAGTGTTTGAGGAAAGAATTGATGTATAGGCTAATGTGAAGTGTTGGTTTATATAGGCAAGAGAATGCCAGGAGATGCAAGGAAATTTAATGCTAACAGGTAGAAATAATTCTACCTCATCTCCCTAGACTGGGAAGACGAAAAACAATCATTGGAAGTGTAAGACAGGGTTTAATGGGCACAAGTAACAAGTAAAAATTATTGTGCATGTACGTGTTTTACTAACCTTAATTAGATTGACTGTTAATATTCTACCCAAACATATTCTGATTTAAAACGAGACTGTTTTTAGATTTTATCCACAAATAAGTCAAGTAAAGGATCAGAATTTAATATCATAACTTAGACTTATATCAGAACTTAACAGTCATCAGAACATAATTTCTTAACTCGAAAAATGAATGCCTACTTTTTGTAATTCTTCACACAAATTCTGATATCAATTCTTCATAACTTAATCATCAGAATGTTCAACAGAACTTGTCCTCAGAATTTATGCAATCTGACACATAAACTGTTCATCTAAAATAACATTGATCACCACAGTAATTTTCATCATTCATATGGAGTGTTAGTGTGTGCATTAAGCTAAATATCAGACAAAGAGTAAAGTCTGATTCACTTCAGTACATCTTAGAAATAAGGCATAACTAAAACTTTACTGAAAATCTGCATTATTCTGAAGCCTACTATTGAATGAGTTCACGCTTGAGTCCACCTCAACTGTTTTGTGCTAATTTTGTGCATCTTTTGAAATTCCATTTTACAGTGGCTTCTCAGTGTAAGTGAGTCACGACTGCTTATCAGAATTTATGCTTTTATCAGAGTATTTCTCCAGTAATCATAGAGTGCGAAAAGTCACCAAGAAAATATTTTGCTTTTCTGATACATATTACTTAATACCAGTAATGTACTTGGGTCGTCCCTTCCACATTTTACTCTAGATCTCAAAGGAGTACCTGATTTTTATTTCTTGTTTCTTTTCCTTTTTCTTTTGATAAGTGAGGTTTATCAACACTTAGTACATTCAACAGATTTACTAGAATCAGAACTTAACAGATGAGAAGCATTATTCTAGTTTTTGACTTAGTAATAAGATAGACAAAGTAAACTCAACTAAGCTCAATATCAGAATTTGCTTGTGTCAATAAATTTCCACAGAAATAATTACTTCTAACATGGGATCTCTAGTGTATTGAAGACTACTAGGTTAGCATCTAGCACAGGTATCCTCATAGGATTGAATAGTTACATAAACAGACATATCATTATCAGAGTTTAGAAATTCACATCAGACAATAATCAGTACTTAAGCAATTTTCAGGTAAGCACAGAATACACAAGGAAATTAATTTCTGTAAATACTGATTATAAAGTCTGATGCATCAGAACAAAAACTAAGCAGATTTAGAGAAAGAACCTGAAACCATTCCAAGTTCATTTACCAATCTTGTAAAAGTAGCTTCACACTGTGGTTTTGTGAAGATATCTGCTATTTATTGATCTGTTGGAACAAAGTGCAATTCCACTGTACCTTCATCCACATGTTCCCTTATGAAGTGGTACCTAATGCTGATGTGCTTTGTCATTGAGTATTGAACTGGATTACCTGTCATAGCAATAGCACTTTGATTATCACAATAAATAGGGATTTTAAAATATTTTAACCCATAATCCAGTAACTGATTCTTCATCCAAAGAATCTGTGCACAACAGCTTCCTGCAACAATGTACTCTGCTTCTGCAGTTGATATGGAAATTGACTTTTGTTTCTTGCTAAACCAAGAAACCAATTTGCCTCCAAGAAATTGGCAGCTTCCACTTGTGCTTTTCCTGTCAATTTTGCAACCTGCAAAATCTGCATCTGAGTAACCTATTAATTTAAAATCTGATTCTCTGGGATACCACAATCCCATATCAGCTGTTCCCTTAAGATACTTGAAAATTCTTTTCACAGCTGTTAAGTGAGGTTCTCTTGGATCTGCTTGAAATCTTGCACAAAGACAGGTAGCATACATGATATCAGGTCTACTAGCAGTTAGATAGAGTAGAGAGCCAATCATACCTCTGTAATCAGTAATATCTACTGATTTACCAGTATCCTTATCCAGTTTTATTGCAGTGGCCATGGGAGTGGATGCACTTGAACAATCTTGCATTTCAAATTTCTTCAGCAAATTTCTGGTGTACTTAGTTTGACAAATAAAAGTGCCTTCTTCATTCTGCTTGACTTGAAGGCCCAGAAAATAGCTAAGTTCCCTCATTATACTTCTGATGCTCCCCCTGAAACTATGCTCTCTGAGTTGGATTCTTCAGAATTTAGATTGTCAGAACTATCAGAACTTGGCTTATCAGAACTTGACGAATCAGGACTTGAAGAGCTAGATGTATGTTCTGATGCTTCTTGAGATGTGATTATATCTTGAGTATGCTCCCTCTGCATAGGTGCATCTTCCTTTGGCGTAGTCACCACAGTTTCAATAACATCAGAGTTTAATCCATCAGAGCTTGCAGTACAGGATTTAGACTGTCAGGATTTTCAGTATCAGAATTTAAGTCTTCATTTTCAAATCTCAGCTGCTCATGATCATTGAAGTCTTCAAGCCCAGTAACCTTCTTATCATCAAAGGAGACATTGATAGATTCCATGACCACTCTTGTTCTCAAGTTATTGACTCTGAAGGCTTTTGTGGAAAGTGGATACCCAACAAAAATTCCTTCATAAGCTTTTAAATCAAATTTGGATAGCTGTTCAGGATGAGTCTTAAGAACAAAGCACTTGCATCCAAATACGTGAAAATACTTCAGATATGGCTTCTTTTTCTTCACCATCTCATATGGTGTTTTTCCATGCTTGTTAATTAGTGTTGCATTTTGAGTAAAACAAGCAGTCTGCACAGCTTCAGCCCAGAAATAGGTTGGAAGCTTTGCTTTATCAAGTATTGTTCGTGCAGCTTCAATAAGAGTTCTATTCTTTCTTTCAACAACTCCATTTTGCTGTGGAGTTCCAGGAGCAGAGAATTCTTGCTTGATTCCATGGTTTTTGCAGAACTCTTCCATTATCAAATTCTTGAACTAAGTACCATTATCACTTCTTATTATCTTCACTGAGTCTTTGACCAATTTATCCAGTTGCTTGACATGATCAATCAAAAGAGATGCAGTTTCACTTTTTGTGTGCAAGAAATACACCCATGTGTATCTGATGAACTCATCCACTATGACCATAGCATATTTCTTCTTTGCAATAGACATGATATTTACTGGACCAAATAGATCAACATGTAGTAGGTGATAAGGCTCAAGAATTGATGATTCAGTCTTGCTCTTGAATGAAAATTTCCTTTGTTTGGCCTTCTGACAAGAATCACAAAGGCCATCAGGAGCAAATACTGACTTTGGCAGTCCTCTCACAAGATCTTTCTTGACCAACTCATTTATATTGTTGAAATTTAAATGAGAGAGTTTCTTGTGCCAATTCCAGCTTTCTTCAATTGATGCTCTACTCATCAGACAGATTGCAGAACCATCAGTACTTGTTGAAAGCTTGGCTTCATAGATGTTACCACGTGTGTATCCTGTCAGAACAACTTTGCCTGTAGATTTACTTACAACTTCACAGTGTTCTTCAAAGAAATCCATATGATAACCTCTATCACAGATTTGACTAACACTCAGCAGATTGTGTTTAAGTCCTGAGACCAGAGCTACTTCTTTAATGATGACATTCCCAAGATTGATATTGCCATATCCCAATATTTTTCCAATGTTGCCATCTCCATAAGAAACACTTGGGCCAGCCTTCTCCACAAAGTCTGATAGCAGGGCTTTATTTCCAGTCATATGTCCTGAACATCCACTGTCCAGAACTAGGATGTTTTTCCTGTTGCCCTGCAATCACAAAGACCACTAATGATTAGTTTTAAGGACCCGGACATTCTTGGATCCTTTGGCCTTATTAAGTCTGTTAACATTTGCAGCGGATTTAGCATCAGAGTTTATGTTAACATTTTTCTTATCTGAATTTACACTATCAGACTTTGAATCAGAACTTACACTAGAAGGAACAATGGTAACTTTCTTTAAAGAAGGTTTTTATTTGATAATAATCATAGTACAAACTATGATATTCCTTACAAGTATAAATGGAATGCCATAAACTACCACAATGAAAACAAGGATTTTGTGGCTTATATCTAACAGGCTGACTCTTAACTCCTGACTTTGAAGGTAAGGAGTTTATGTTCTTATTCTTCCTACAAAAAGAAGCCAGATGGTTAAAACTTCCACAGTTATGATACGTTTTCCTAGGAGCATCAGGAACAGGCTTATAATTATTGCTTTTATTCACACCTTCCTTTCCATTCCTATTTTTCCTAGGTGACTTTACCTTGTTTGCATTCTTAACTTCTTTCAGCTTATGCTTAAGCTGCTTCTTAGTCATTAAGTCTACGTTTACTTCAGTTGTCTTTTCCTGTTTTAGTTTGTCAGAAGTTAATTCCTTTTTAACTTCTGATTTCTCATTATCAGACTTTACAGCTACAAACTTAACAGGCTTTAACTTAGATTTTTGATTAACAACTATAGGCTTAATATCTACAGTTCCTTTATCATTCTTATCCTCTCCATAACCTAAGCCCTCTTTCCAGTTTTCACTACTTAACAAATTATGAGTTATTTTGCCAGAGTTAGTCCAAGTCCTGATAATCTCTCTTTCCTTTTTTAACTCAGCTTTTAGAGATTCATTCATTTTAAGTACTTCGTCCCTAACATAGAAAGCATCATCTCTATCTTTCTGAGTTTGATGGAACATGACTAACTCTTTTTCTAAATAATCATTCCTCTTTTTGCAAGCAAGATTTTCAGAAGTTAATCTTTCACATGTTAAAGTTTGATCTCTATAACTAATGAACATGGTTTTAAGATATCTTCTCAACTCATTAATATCATCAGTATGAAAGGCATAAATAGTTTGAGGTACCTTTAATTCAGCAGCTTTAGAACTGCTTTCAGCACTTGCCTTATCAGCATTTGCCATCAAGGCATAATTCTCCTCACTTTCAGAATCTGAGGTGTCTGTCCAGCTTTTCTTCTTTGTGACAAGAGTCTTGCCTTTGTCACTCTTCACTTTCTTTCAATCAGGAGATATGTGGCCTTTCTCACCACAGTTGTAGTATTTGACATTTGTATAATCTCCTCTGTCAGACTTTCCTCCTCTGCCCTCAGATTTTCTGAAATTCTTCTTATCAGAACTTGCGCCTTTCCTGGAAAACTTATTTCCCTTCCTGAACTTTCTTTATGCAATCTTTGTGATTCCTTTCACCATAAGAGCACACAGCTTCATCATCTCTTCATCAGCATCCGTCTCAGGTAAGCTTTCAGATTCTGAGTCATCATCACTTTCAGAATTTGATGACTCAGTATCAGACTTTGTGAAGAGAGCTTTACCCTTGTCTTTCCTTGAAGTAGCTGCCTTGGGGGATTCTTCTTCAGCCTTAATAGCAACTGTCCTTGACTTTCCTCCTTTCCTCTTGCTTCTTTGTTCCATCTCAAGTTCATGAGTCTTGAGCATTCCATAAATTTCATCAAGAGTTGTTTCATCAAGATTATAGTTGTCTCTTATTGTTGTTGCCTTCAAATCCCAGCATTCAGGAAGAGCTAACAGGAATTTAAGGTTTGAATCTTCAAGATCATACTCCTTACTAACCAGTGACAAATCATTCAAGAGTTTGACAAATCTATCATATAAATCAGTCAATGACTCATTAGCCTTTGAGTCAAAGTGTTCATACTCTTGAGTGAGTATTGTCTTCCTGTTCTTCTTAATAGTATCCATTCCCTGACATCTTGTTTCCAAGGCATCCCATATCTCCTTTGCAGTCTTGCAGTTTATTACCCTGTTTGACATTACATTATCAATAGCACTATGCAGTAAGTGTCATACCTTAGCATCCTTAGCAATTGATGCGATATCTTTAGCAGTATAATCACTCTTTTCCTTTGGTACAGACTTTGCTGCTTCACCTGCAACTGCAACAGCGAGCTTGGTTGGTTTGTGAGGCCCTTCCTTGATTCTATCAAGATATTCTGGATCTGTAGCTTCCAGAAACATGGTCATCCTCACCTTCCATATGGCATATTCAGATGGTCTCAATATGGGAACTCTAATAGTCTCATATCGGCTTTGAATTTGTGTCTTTGGAGGTTCTTCAGCTTTGGTGGGCTTAGTTGGAGTTTCTACTTCAGACATAATTGTTTTTGGATCTTAAACTGTTTGTGTGTTAACAGATAGGCTCCGATACCACTTGTTAGGTCACACACACTGTAGAGGGGGGTGAATACAATGTATAGCACAATCAAATCAAACTTTAATAAGTCAAGTAATAGAAAACAAACTTTATTCAAAACAATAAACTCTGTTACAGTATGGAACTGTTCTCTCTCGGTGATGAACAAATATCACGAGAGCTGCTAGGGTTACAATGAATAATCTTCTCGATTATGATAACAGTTATAGTGTAAACCCTATGTCTGTGTTTATATACTACACAGTTACAAGATAATCACTAATTGATATGGAATATAATTCTGCTTCCTAAAATATATCAATCAGATATTTTTTCTTCCAAGTATTCTATTTTTCATAGAATTCCTTCTTCATGCATATCTCTTCTTATGTTTGTCTCGATCTTCTCTTCCTGTGAATCAGCTGCCTTCCTTATCTGAACGTTTCCTTTAAGTCCTGATATTATCTTCTGATAAATATCTTCTAAATCTTAAGTACTGATGACTTAAGTTCTGACTTCAGTATAAGTGCTGATTTCAGTTAAGTACTGATTTGTCCTGTTTAAGTGAGATCTGTAAACTAAACATAAATCACATTAGTCATGACATTATCAAATATATCTAAAAAAGACCATTGGAATGATCCCTATCACCTGGATTATTTCATGTCTATCAGTCAAACTCATATCACCTTATTGGATCCACTCTGATTCACGGTTACAGTATGGTAAATTAGCATATCTCGCATACCGTGTTCAGGTGAATTTTCCTCGAGTGAGTTAGAGCAACCAAAAGATATGAAGTTTTTCCAACTTCAAGTTCACACCCCTCTGAACTTCAATTTTAATTCTGTCTCCCCTTCCTAACTTCTTCTTCAGCTTTGTATTTATCTTCTCTCTGTTTTCTGTGCTTCTTTCTTTAGTTGTTCTCTCTTCTATACTGGATCACGTAATTGTTCCCATCTAGCATTCAACAGACTTACTGCTTCCATTTCTAGAGGGTTCTTGGGTTCTGGATATGGATGTCTGGAAAGCCTTCTGAGTTTGTCCACTTCCTGAGTAGTCCTGATCTTTGGAATATCCTCAAAGTTCTTCATGATGAGCTAAGATTTCCAGTGAGTATTATCAGCTTTAAACTGATAGTAGATCATCTTAGGGTAGCCCTTGACACGAATGGTACTGAAAACACTAGCCGCACCTAACTCCATCAGTCTCTTTATTAGTGTTTGTGCCCTAGAGACAACACTATGATATTTTAGTTTAAGACATTAGGATTATTAATATTTATGTTCTATCGATTATTCCCTTTATAATTTATTAATTCTTAATTTACTGTGATATAAATATTAGATTAATAAATGTCCTTGGAATATGATATGCAATTCTATATCTCTAAGTATGTGACTTAGAAATGAGATTATGAGAATAATATCAATATTCCTAAAGGTCCCTAATCGAGTATTATTATTAAGGGACAATAATAATGCATTAAGACTGGTGTGTTTGTTGACTGATGATCACATCTCATTGATCATAGGTCTGATGATACTAAAGTCAAAAACACAGGCAGATGTATATGTACATGGTGCTGGACAGACCCAATGTGGGATTCTACATGTCTGTTGTGTCATAAGTAATTCTCACAGTGATAATGATGTAATGGTCCTTAGACCTGAAGTCATTATATTTCTATACGAGAATTAATATACACTGATTCCATTAAAAGTTGTCCTTGACCGGGTAATGATAAAAGTGGACATTGAGTATATTATGAATCGTATGAGAAATATGAATAATCTAGATGGGATTTAACCCTCCTATTTTAGGAATGATATTATTGGCCTCTTGTGTGAGCTAAACTATGAAATGTGTGGCCACGCTCAAATGTTGATTTAATATGACAGTCTACTCATTGATCAAGGAAACCTGGATTAAATATTGATGAGGATGACACATTACATGCCTCTAGTTTAATCTATAATATTTGGTTAAAGGGATTATATTATATTGTACATTATTCACGAAAGGTTTAATCAATCACCGATTCAATTATTATTACTTGGGTAGCAATGATGTATTACTAGATGTCGCTCATTGTTTACGATTTTAAATTAGAATTAAAATTCGTTGTGAACGTAATAATAACCTATAGGGTCACACACTAAGAATGCTTGAAGGATTATTTAATTTAAATTGGATTTAAATTATATTAAATTAATTTGAATTATTTATATTATTAATTAAGTATGACTTAATTAATTAGATAAATATTGATATTCGAATTTACTAATATTAATTATGAAATTCATTAGTTAAATATTAAGTGTGACTTAATTATTATATAAATAGGAATTTCAAATTAATAATAACTCCTAATTAGTTAAGAGTTATAATTCTTTTTCTACTCTCTATATAATATCTCTTATGTGGCTGATTTTAAATGCAAGAGTTTTACTAAAACCCTAGCCACCAAGGGAGAAGAGGGAGAGAAAGAAGAAACGAGTTTGTGCTAGTACACATCCAATCATTGCGTTCAAGCATCTGTGTGGATACCGATAGAGCGTAGATCGCGAGAGCGGGATGCGTGGTAATTGAACAAGCTTTGGATCTCCATTAGTCAACCAATTTGTAAATCTTCTTAAGGTAAATAATCTGATCTATGAATTAAATATCTATTTTCGCATGGATCCTACGGTGGGTTTCGAAATTCTGCTTTTTCACGTTTTTAATTACTGTTTCCGTTGCGTTTATGTGCTCGAAACCCTTCAATGACATCAGAGCTACTTGCGAAAAGTGTTTAATTCGTTTATGTGTTTACTGGTTTTATGATGATAACATGTATACAATATTCCATGACTATTATGTATGCGATTTTGTATGTTTTACATGTTGTTATGTTTATATAAGCGTATGTATGTATATGTTTTGAATATACGATATTCATGAGAGTTATATAATTATATGATGATTATATAATCTGTATATGTACTGATATATACATGTTTTGTGTTTGTTCTTATTATAAGAATCGTATTTTATATGATTCTGAATCGGATGCAGCGGATTTGCTGAAATCTGTGTCTGGTGTCCAATTTTGGTGAATGAATACGCTATTTCATATGCAATTGAGCGTCTGAATGAAACAGATAGCTAGAGCTATCATCGACAGATCTGTAAGGTGTTTGACGTCATTTAGACCCTGTAATCTGCGATTTAATGTTATCAGATTTAATTTTGAATTTTCTGATTTATTTTCAATATTTGGTATTTATGATTAGATCATGATGGGTATGATATGTTAAGATCATATATGTGTTTTAACATGTTATTTTGTGTTAATTGAGCATGGTGGATGGTTATGGCTTATGACCTTAGGTTAATGGTTTTGGTTTTTCAAATACACCTTGCATGTCGTTTAATCTTGTAATTATCAAATCTCGAATGTAACTCGAGTTCTTCTTGTAAGTTCATTAGATTAGTTTTCATATTTCATTCTTGTAATGTACATGAAGATTTGAAGATCAAGGGTAATCCCACATAGAGGTCATCCAAAGAAGCAGTACAAGAAAGAAGACATGTAATAGTTAGCATGTATTTATTTTCTACCTTAGATTGACCTAGATCTTTATCATTAGCTTTATAAAGATCACATAGGATGAAGCCATAACCAACCACATTTATTTATTGAACTTTACATATATATGTGCATATGATGAATGTATGTGTAGAGTAGTTTATAAAGATGCATGCTTAATTAGATTAAGGATGTATGTATTAGATACGACACCCATGCCATGCTTGCTAAACAAGATAAAATCTTTAACGATTCAAGATTTTAAAATGAACAAATGATTATGAGATTCTCGTGTGTATGAAACATGGAATAAAATACAAATTTTCTTTGTTTCTAACATGGGGCGATTATGTCAAAAGCGAGTTCATTGAACTTGTAAGGTTGTGGGTTTTAAGGGAGACCGTTGTGATTCCCTCACTACCTGGAAAATAAACCATTGACGAATATTGATTTGAAGTATTTTATTCAAGGAAAAATTGGGAATCTCTTTATGATGGGATCATGATCATTTTAAAATTAACAAACCCTAAAGTTAATTTTAAGTTGGTCAGATGCATTCCAATGAGTCCAATGCGTTAACCATAGATTGAAAAGGAGTGGGTTCTCCAAAGCGAAGTACTCCTAACTATCATGGGAGATGTGTTAAAGTATATTGATATTTTTGACTATTGGGTTTGACTTAATTAAGTTATCACAATAGGATTGTGAACTTAGAGGCATAAAGTTTGGCGAGATTTATTAGATAAATATGAACAAATGTTGTTCCACCAAGCTATCCAGGAGTTATATAATTGATATAATTGACAAATGTTGTCTAGCTAAATAATATTATTTTAGAAAATAAGCTAAAGTTGACCTAACGCATGGTAAAATATGGATCTTGGCTCACTAGAAAGGATATAGAAGATATTTTTTCCGAATTAATAGTTAGGGATATTGATTTGATAAAAATAGTGGGAGATATATATTGTCAATATATATATATGAATAATCACTTAAACATAATTTAATGATCATCTGTAGACTGTCATTTTATGCACTTTAATATTATAGATATCAAATGACAAATAACACAAATAACTTCTCTATGTAATAGTCCTTGAGAAGGACAAGTTGACATGAAATAATTTCCTTAATTGACATGGGAACTTGAGGATTGTCCTCAGTTCAAGGATGTCACTCAAACCTCTCCCTTATTTCTTCTAGCTGAGAATGAAACAAATGCTGAACAAAATGCTTACCATAAGCAAATTGATTATGCAACTGATGTTTCATGTCTCATACTTGTAATTATAAGTGCTGAGCTTTAGAAGCAACAAGAGCATAATAATGCTTATGATATGATTGAGCACCTTCAAAGGATGTTTGAAGGATAGGCTCGTCGGAAAGATTTGACAATAATAAGGCACCATACTTTGCATTAATGGGAAAATGATATCCGGTTGAACCACATGTTCTAAAGATGATAGGTATATGTACCTTGATATTTTGGGTTTCAAGAATAGTCTAGAGACTCAGCTTGATTTGATCAAGCAATCTTTGAACAACTTATATTCTTAGTTTATTAAGAACAAAAGAAATGAGATAGACAGAACACTCACTGAGTTGTTAGGCATGTTTAGAACTGATGAAAATAACACGGTAAAGGCATGAATTACGTCCATAATGATGGTGTACACATGGAATGCAAATGGGAAAGGAAAGTGGACAGGCAAGGTGAAGATTTGATCTTATTCGGTGCCAAACCAAAGTCCAATCCCAAAGGGCTTTTGAAGCCTGATAGTGGTGTTGCTAAAGGAGATGATTGTTACTTCTGTGGAAATAACTGGATGATTGGAAGTTAAATTATTGAGCTTGTTTGGAAGATCTAAAGAAGGAGACTAGAAATGGTCAAGCTTCAGGTATCGGGTTAGAATTAGAGCAAAAGTTGTTGCTCTAGTTGAAGGAACTCGATACCTAATTTTGCCCATATAGGCGAGATTGAGAACTTGATAAATTGTTATTACGTGCCTGCCTTTAAGGGATACATTAAATCAATTTCTTGTCAGGACAAGAAAGGTTTTCATTTTAATTAAATAATCAATAGTTGTTTATTCTATTTTAATGATAAGGCCTATAATGTTGCACAATTAGTTAACAATTTATATGTTCCAAGATGACTCAAATTAAACATTACCTCTACCATTGTCGTTAAGCCATATTATTGAGAAACGCATTTCTGAGTTACATATAGATGGATACTTGGATAAGTTTAATTTTGAATCATACGGAAGATGCGAACTTTGTCTCATTGGCAAAATGACTAAAGCTTCTTTTACCTGATCAGGTGAAAGGGCCACCGAACGATTATGACTTATATATAATTATGTATGTGGTCGAATGTGTATGATGGCAAGGGGTGGCTTATACTACTTCATAATATTTAATGATGATTTCAGTAGATATGGATATGTGGTTCTTATGAAGAACAAATCTAATTCTTTTGAAATATTCAAAGAATATAAGGACGAAGTAGAAAAACAAACAAGGGAAAAGTATAAAAGTTTTACGATCAGATCGTGGAGGAGTATACTTAAACCTCAATTTCAAGAGTATCTTGAAGGAGTGTGATAGTGTATCATAACTTACTACTTTTGGAACACCTCAATGGAATAGAGATTCTGAGAGGAGAAATCGTACCTTGTTGGACATAGTGCAATCGATGATGAGTCAAGCGGATCTTTCATTCAGTTTCTAGGGTTATGCTCTAGAAACGGTTGCATATACACTTAACCAAGTTCCAACTAAAGCGGTTCAAAATACTCCGTATGAGATATAGAGTGATAAATGTCAAAGCATGTCATTTATGAAAATTTGGGGACGTGAAGCGTTTGTAAAATGTTTAGCCTCTGACAAGCTTGTACAATAGATGCTATTTTGTGGGATACCTAAGTGAGATTAAGGTATAGTTTTTATAATCCTTCGGGGAACAAAGTGTTTATTGCTCGGGCCGCTGTATTTCTTGAGGGAGAACTACTTTCTAAGAAAATCAGTGGGAGGATAATACATCTCGATGAAGATCGAGAACCACATGATAACATTGAACCAGAGTTGGAATAAGATTAGGATGTACATCAAAATGTTAAAACTAATCATGTCCAAGAAACACAGGTTATTTGTAGGTCTAATAGGATTCACCATGAGCCCGGGAGAAATTATGAATTTCTTTTAATTCAAGATGGTGATGTGATGCTTACGGATAATGATAAGCCTCTCACCTACCAAGATGTTATGAACAGTTCAGACTCCAAGAGATGGCTAGAGGCCATGAAATCCGAGATGGAATCCATATATCAAAATAAAGTACTGACTTTACTTGATCCACTCGAAGGGATAGAACCTATAGGGTGCAAGTGGGTTTTCAAGAAGAAAACTGACATGGATGGTAAAGTATAGACTTATAAGACGCGACTAGTGGAAAAAAAGTTTCAAACAAATTCATGGTATAGACTATGATGAGACTTTTTGATCGGTTACTGTGGTCAAGTCCATCAGGATTTTGTTAGCAATAGTTTTTTACTTTGACTATGAGATTTGGCAAATGGATGTCAAAACTGCTTTCTTATATGAAAGCCTTGAAGATTATGTATATATGATACAACCTGAGGGTTTTGTCGATCCAAAGTTTGCTAAGATAGTTTGTAAGTTGCTTCTATCTATTTATAGATTGAAGCAAGCCTCAAGGAGAATGAATATTCACTTTGATAAAATGGTCAAAGAGTTTGGCTTTATTCAAAATGAAGATGAACCATGTGTTTGCAAGAAGGTTGGTGGGAGCCATGTGACATTCCTAGTATTATATGTAGATGACATATAACAAATAAGGAATGTTATACCTTCTCTACATGATGTTAAGACTTGGTTGAGAAATAGTTTCTCAGTGAAAGACTTAGGCGATGCTACCTATATATTAGGGATCAAGATCTATAGAGATAGATTGAAAAGATTAATCGACCTAGTCGGAGTACATACATTGATAAAATATTGCATCATTTTAGGATGTAGGAGATAAAAAAAAGGATATGTTTCGATGTCTCATGGGATAATGATCTCAAAAGATAATTGCCCCTAAATCATTAGATGATTAGGGACGTTTGAGAAAGCTCCATATGCTTTAATAATTGGATCTATAAAGTCTACAATGATATGTATTTATCCTGATATTTTGTATGCTTTGAGCATGATGATCAGATACCAGTCTAATCCAGGTGAGGGTCACTGGATAATTTTTAAGAATATTCTTAAGTACTTGAAGAGGACTAAAGATTAATTTTTGGTGTATAGGGAACTGGTTGTAAAGGGTTACACTGATACTAGTTTCTTAGCCTAATTTCCGGCTAGACAAGGAAGATTATGTGTCTATGTCTGGTTTGTGTTTTGTCTAAATATAAGTTATAGTAGCTGGAATGGTTCACAGCAAGAACATTGATGGTTCTATAATGGAAGTCGAATATATTGATAGTTTTGAAACAGCCAAGGAGACTATTTAGGCATGTCCTTAGGCGATATCACCTTATTAATGAGATTAATGATCAAGGAGATATAAATGTAAAGTGCATAGTAATGATAGTGTTGCAGACCCACTGACTAAGGCTTTCTCACAACAGAAGCACGATGGTCATACTAGTTCTATGAGTATTAGATACATGGGTGATTGGCTCTAGTGCAAGTGGGAGATTGTTAGTGTTTGTGCCCTAGAGACAACACTATGATGTTTTAGTTTAAGATATTAGGATTATTAATGTTTATGTTCTATCGATTATTCCCTTTATAATTTATTAATTCTTAATTTACTGCGATATAAATGTTAGATTAATAAATGTCCTTGGAATATGATATGCAATTCTATATCTCTAATTACGTGACTTAGAAATGAGATTATGAGAATAGTATCAATATTCCTAAAGATCCCTAGTCGAGTATTATTATTAAGGGACAATAATAATGCATTAAGACTGGTGTGTTTGTTGACTGATGATCACATCTCATTGATCATAGATCTGATGATACTAAAGTCAAAAACACTGGCAGATGTATATGTACATGGTGTTGTCCTTGACCGGGTCATGATAAAAGTGGACATTGGGTATATTATGAATCGTATGAGAAATATGAATGATCTAGATGGGATTTAACCCTCATATTTTAGGAGTGATATTATTGGCCTCTTGTGTGAGTTAAACTATGAAATGCGTGGCCACGCTCAAATGTTGATTTGATATGACAGTCTACTCATTGATCAAGGAAACCTAGATTAAACATTGATGAGGATGACACATTACATGCCTCTAGTTTAATCTATAATATTTGGTTAAAGGGATTATATTATATTGTACATTATTCACGAAAGGTTTAATCAATCACCCATTCAATTATTATTACTTGGGTAGCAGCGATGTATTACTAGATGTTGCTCATTGTTTACGATTTTAAACTAGATGCCGCTCATTGGATTTAAATTATATTAAAGTAATTCAAATTATTTATATTATTAATTAAGTATGACTTAATTAATTAGATAAATATTGGTATTCGAATTTACTAATATTAATTATGAAATTCATTTGTTAAATAATTAAGTGTGACTTAATTATTATACAAATAGGAATTTTGAATTAATAATAACTCCTAATCAGTTAAGAGTTATAATTCTTTTTCTACTCTCTATATAATATCTCTTATGTGGCTGATTTTAAATGCAAGACTTTTACTAAAACCCTAGCCACCAAGGGAGAAGAGGGAGAGAAAGAAGAAACGAGTTTGTCCTAGTACACATCCAATCCTTGCGTTCAAGCATCCGTGTGGATATCGATAGAGCGTAGATTGTGAGAGCGGGATGCGTGGTGATTGAACAACCTTTGGATCTCCATTAGTTAACCAATTTGTAAAGCTTCTTAAGGTAAACAATCTGATCTACGAATTAAATATATTTTTCGCATGGATCCTACGGTGGGTTTCGAAATTCTTCTTTTTCACATTTTTAATT
Organism: Apium graveolens; assembly: GCF_009905375.1. NCBI lineage: Eukaryota > Viridiplantae > Streptophyta > Magnoliopsida > Apiales > Apiaceae > Apium > Apium graveolens. The sequence goes on along the minus strand of NC_133654.1, from coordinate 31,044,133 downwards.
ACTGTTTCCGTTGCGTTTATGTGCTCGAAATCCTTCATTCTTCTCCTATACTATCTTAGTAAGTACTTCAGTAGTCTCTACTTCTCATCCACAAACATATCCTCTACCTCACCCCATTTGAATTCTTCTGTAAATTTATCTAGAAATGCAGCATCTTGAGTCTATAGCAGCCATTTCCTACTCATATGGAAGAGGGTCTGATTCTGGTCTGCATCAATGAGTACCAAAGCATCAGCTGTATCATCAGCGTAAGAGTGAATCCAGTATACACTATCTCGGCCTGGAACACCAACTGGCTCCCTTATTTCTCTTTGTTCCAGTGGTTCAGAATGAAGAGTCGGAGCTTCATCTACACCTTTCACAGCCTGTAGAAAATTCCATTTTCTCTCCATAAGCTCTGGCTCAATCTTCACATTGTCTAGAGGATTTGGATCAATGATATCACATTTTCATATCTCGTTGCACTTCTTGAAAATTATTTTCTCAATGAACTCCACTGATTTCTCCTTAATATCAGAGGTGAATCCCTTACTCATCATTTGCCTACAGACAGCTTTTAGAGATTCCACCGTTAGAGACATTAGATCATTTTCCTCCATACTAATCCTCTTCATCCTTCCATCTACCACCATTCGAACACCATCGGGATTTGCTGAGAATTCTGGTCCCTTGTCCTCTGCTAGATGCATTTACTGATCTCTGTACAGAATGATAAGTTCCTCAGCTTGAGAGTGTTGAATTTTAGTTGCTAGCAAGAACAACTCTAATGCAGATCTTCTCGACATTAATTGATCATCCACATACATGAAAGACATTGGGACTCCATCAACCAAGGACAAAATAACCTGCCATTCCTTAACCACCGCCTTATATCCAATAAGGACTTTTGAAATCATCCTTTTCTACGCACTTAAGTAGTCCACAGTCAGTGGATTCTGCAGGTTTAAGTTGTAGAATAACTCATCTGCCTCCTTGTAATGAATTCCATTCGCACAAGTCCCCATTAATATCTTCCGTGCATTGTCCCATTTATGTCCAATCCTTCATTTGTCCAACTCAATCTGAGGATCAGCTAACCTGGAAAGCTCATGATCATATTGCTTCCCCTTTAGCTCCACTTGCTTATCAAAGAAAGCAACCTTATCTTGCATCATCTTCATTTTATGGAACTGAGCTTGTTCATAGGCTAACTTTTGAGCTTTTAGGGTCTCCTCGTCAACAGGAATCTCTTCAATAGACGCCCCAACACCTCCTCTTTGTTCCTCCAAGGATCTCTTAATAGCATGTGTTAGAGGTACGTCCTTCATATCAGAATCAGAATCATCATGTACTTCTTCCTGTTGAGCACCAAAGTCAGTGAATGGCTCTTCTTGATCATCCACCACTGCTTTACCCTTTCTCTTCCTCTGAGCCTCCTCATCAGTCACTGGCTCACTCTCCTTCTGAGTTCCACCAGCTTCATCAACCATTGTCTCAAGGTTCAAATTTTCCAGATCAATCACTTCAACAGTTCGTGACTGTTATTTCGTCTCATTTCCTCTCTCCCTCTTAGGTGAGTTATCCTGAACACCACCTTGATCACCAGATCCACCAGAAGCATAGGAACCACCAAAACCAGATCCAGAAGGTCCAGTACCAGCACCATCATTAGGGGGAGGTTGATTGTATTGCTCATTAAAGCACTCTGGGGGCACAAAATGACAAACTGCATACATCATCTTACTGATCTCCATTGCCATTGTATGCATAACACTTTCCACTGTCCCCATCCTCTCATATAGAGTGCTACCCAAGACACCACCATCATGGCCTAAGTCATTCACTTTGTTTGTTACTTCATTTAATGCTGCAGCTTGACTTGCCATTTGTGCTGCATAGTCATCAAGAGCTCTCCTGTTATCTCCAACATTTATCCCCAACTGCCCCATCGACTGCCCGAACTGCTTCATTTGAGTCTCAATTGCTATAATATGAGTATCAAGAGTTTGAAGAACCACGGACGGTGTTTGGCTTAGGTGTCCTCACTCTAAAGATCGTTCTGCTAGTGTTTGTCGCTTGGTTTCGGGCCTTAAAAATGAAGGTCCCTCACTCCCTAAACGCTCACACACTCCCTGTCTCACGCTCGTGTATGTCATAAACAATATGTCTAAGAGCAAAAGAAGTACCTGCAGAAACTAGATAAGTAAAATTAGTAGCAGTTATGGGATCTACGGGTCCTGTTTTGTCATGAGGTTGAATCTCAGGCTAGGAGGCTGCAGAGTGTTCATGTACAATAGGAGAACTAATCCTGTCTATAGCATCAGTACGTACCGGTGGAAGGTACCTTAGAAGCAGTTGAAGCTTCCAGCCTAACTGAAGCAACAGGCTCTTCAGAAAGTGCCAAATCCTCACCAAATTCCCTAGGTGTTGAATTTGCAATGGGAAACCACTCACGTGAGGTGGAGTGGTTGTGAAAGACACGCTAGGTTTGGACTGGGCTGTTGAAGTAGCAGCTGTGGAAATTTTGGTTCGCTTCCTTATAACTGGCTGCACTTCGGGGTCACTCTCATCAGAATTCTCACCTAATTCTACAGATGCCGGCCTTTTAGCTCCCGTCAATAGGGGTGAAATGGATTAAGTTAGGGAATCATACTAAAAAATATGGCTATCACCCTGGGATAGATCCTGTGGGCTAGCAGAATCTTGGGCCATGGAATCAGAATTAGAGGAAGAAGAAGTATCAGTAGTGTGAACAGAGGGTTGCTCATGTTCAAAGAAATTACCTCCTTCATTACCTTGTCCAGCAAAAGGATCAGAATCGGCATGTGTTGACCTAGGAGAAGGTTGTTGTTCCCTTTGCCCGGCAGTGAATTGACTGTGAGATTGGCCATCTTCTTGGTCGTCATCAAGATGCTCATCAGGAATCCCTTGAAATGCGTCAATATGAGCAGATGGATTCTGAGCATGTGATGATATTTGTGAAGTCCCCGCTAGAGAAGTGACACTTGCATCATAAGAAAGCCACACTCGAATATTCTCAGAAATAGACATGGGTTTACCATGACGTTTATCCTGGTTAGCAATAGTAGTTAATGACTTAGTACCCATACCAATAGATGCAGAAGTGGGACTCCTAGCAAATGTCTGCCTAACAGATAAAGCATTAGTCGGTACTAAATGATTAATAAGCATTTGCAAAAAGTAAGGATACTGGTAGCAGGTGATCCCATTGTCGCCACTATATCAGAAAGAATGATCCTTCCATAATTAATGTTGAGTTCACGGGCTATGGAAACACCAAAAATTTGCATGTGAATCGGAATTTGATGAAACTCTCTTTCTCGTGCACGAAAACATCTAGTAATAGATTCGAAAAAGTAATTCCATTCCACATGAAAGGATTGTTTTTGAATGCTGGAAGTGGATATTCGTCCAGTAGGAGGATAACATCCAATTTCTTCAAAAAACTGAAGTCTCTCAGCCGCTGTAGGTTCAGGGTCATAAGAATCCTTTATTGGGAAGCCAAGAACTCTATTGAAAACCGCCTCTGTAACTTCATAATCATGGCCTGCCAAGGTAAACCTAAAATCGTAGGGGGTTGATTTACTCCCAAAAGTAACCGCACTAGTCCATAATTGCTGCAAAGCATCATGGACCAATGTTGGTTTAGCAGTAAAATCAATACTAGCTTTGGAGTACAAATTGAGAAATCGTACCAAAACTTGAAACGCGGGAGTTGATCACCAATTTCCGTAGTAATATTATAAAAATTATTTTTAGCAAGTGAAAATTGGTGAGCCATTTTTGAAATTTTCCTTGAATTAATCTGAGTTTTTGGAAAAAAATGATGCAGATAGTTAATGGGCAGGACTAAACAAGAAAATTAAGCAGGTTGAACCAAATTCCTTTTAATTATGAATGGGGACAGGGGAAAGATTAAAAAAACAAAGCAAGTGACTTATCGCAATTAAACTACGGAATGTAAAGAGATAACTAAAATAGAGAAAAGAATCATGTTCAATTAAATTCCTTTTAATTATTGTTAAAGACTTAGGGATGATAATCCAGCAAACAAAGTAATTAAACTACGGAATTTAACAGAGTCAAGCAACCAAACAAACACAACCGTATAGAACAAATTACTATTGAACTCAAGCAAATTAAGTATGCAATGAGATGAATGTGTGAGTGCGTGTATATGCATATATGCGTGTGTATATAAGACTGATGAACACGAACACGGACACAATAACGATGAAAGATTAATTATGCAAACAAGGATGTGAGTCAAGAATCGGACAGCAATTCCTTATATGTAAGAGTTTGAACATGTAAATTGAAGAAGGTCGTGAGGTTTGAAATCGTCTGGGAGGGATGGGTGGGGGCTGTAAAAAATTAGGTTAGGTAAAAGTGAAAGTGAGATCGGGTTAGAGATTTATATATAGGCACTATTCTATAATGATAAAAGTATCCCTATGAAAATGAGTAAAAATTGCTAAGTACGTACAGGGAACTCTAACTCGAACTCTATGTCGAACTTTATGTCGAACTTCGACTTGAGTTTCGACATAGAGTCTAACTTGAAGATGAGTCAACCAAGAATACAGCACAAACCCTCTAGGGAAAACCCATCTCGAACTTTAAGTCGAAATTCGAGATAAGTTTCGAGATAGGACTTATCTCGAAATTCCCCGAACCCGAAAACAAATGCTAAGTACCACCGGGGAATTCTATCTCAAACATTAAGTAGAAATTCGAGATGAGTTTTGAGATAGAGACTATCTCAAACTCTATGTCGAATTTTGATATGAATGTCGAGATAGACACTAACTCGAAATTTTTCCCAGACACTCATCAAAACTTCCACACAAGGAACTCTATCTCGAACTTCGAGATGAGTTTCGAGATAAAATCTATCTCGAAAATTTTGAAAGAAAAAAACTTGTACAGGCACACTGGGAACTCTAACTCGAACCTTAAGTCGAATTTCTATATGAGATTCGAGATAGACTGTAACTCGAAATTCTTCCCAGACTTAGAATATTCAAAACTTCACTGCTGAAAGCCCAAACTCAAAATTCAAGTCGAATTTTGAGATGAGTTTCGAGATAGACTGTATCTCGAAATTTTGAAGATACTTAGAAAAATCTGGCAATTTTTCACGAAAATCAACAATTAAGTTTTGCCAAATTAATATAAATATCAATTCAAAGATTTTTAACATAAGCAGTAATAAAAATATTCCTTGACAATTCTAAGGCATCTAAATAAATAAAAATTACATGAAAAAGATAGTAAAAATTCGTCTAGAAATTATGAAAAATTTAGAAAAACATGAAAACTCTCCTTATGTTCATGCAATTTAATGAGCATAAATTAAAAGTTTTTACCAATAATTTCACTCAAAGCATAATGAATTCATGAAAAATAACACAACATACAACATATAATAATTATTAATTAAACATTTTAAAGTCTATGTCCATAATGATTAAATATCATGCAGAAGTGATATTTTGAGAAATCTTATAGATTATTTACATATGATTTCAACTATGCACAAATAAAATAGGCAAATATCAAGAAGAAAAACATATGTACATGATTAAAACTGGGATTTTACAGATAGGAGGCTTGACTAACTTGAGTTAAGCATCCCTAATTCACCAACCAACCTATTAAATATTACTTCATCAAGAGGTTTAGTGAATATATCTGTGATTGGTTGCATTGTGGGTACAAAATATAACTCCACAGTCCCCTCCTCAACATGTTCCCTTATGAAGTGATACTGGATATCTATGTGTTTGGTTCTGGAGTGATCTACAGGATTGTTGGTCATGGCAATGGCACTAGTTTTATCACACATGATTGGAATCTTCTTGTGCTCCATGCCATAATCTTTCAATTGGTTCCTCATCCACAGTATTTGAGCTACACAGCTTCCAGCCGCAATATACTCAACTTCAACAGTAGAAGTAGATATTGTATGTTGCTTTTTACTTTGCCAGGACACCAATCTTCTGCCTAGGAATTGACAAGCACCAGATGTTCTTTTCCTATCAATCCTGCAACCTGCATAGTCTGAATTCAAATTGCCTATTAGATTAAAACATGTATCTCTTGGGTACCAAATCCCTAGATTTGGTGTTCCCTTGAGATACCTAAAGATTTGTTTGACGGATATGAGATGTGACTCTATAGGATCCGCTTGGAACCTTGCACACAAACAAGTTGCGAACATAATATTGGGCCTACTTGCAGTTAAATTGAGAAGTGAGCCAATCATACCTCAATAGCTTGTGATGTCAACTGGTTTACCTGATTTATCTTCATCAAGCTTCGTGGTTGTTTCCATGGGAGTTTTAGTTGCTGATGCATCTTCTAGATTGTACTTCTTGAGTAAATCTTTGATGTACTTGGACTGACAGATTAAGATTCCATCTTTTCTCTGACTAATCTGTAATCCAAGGAAGAAGGAAAACTCCTTCATCATGCTCATCTCATACTTGTCCTGCATTAACTTGGCAAATTTCTCGCACAATCACTCATTAGATGACCCAAAAATAATATCATCTACATAGACTTGAACAAGTATTAAATCACCCTTTACATTTTTATAGAACAATATTTTATCAATTACTCCCCTAGTAAAACCACTTTCAATTAAGAACAAGGATAGGGTTTCATACCATCATCTTGGGGACTGCCTGAGGCCATAGACAGCTTTGAAGAGAAGATACATAAAATCTACAAGTTCTGGATCAATGAAGCCAGGTGGTTGTTCCAGATACACTTCTTCTTCTTCTAGCTCTCCATATAGAAAGGCACTTATTACATATTGAATTCTCAATGATCAGAAGAAGCTCAGGATCTGGCTGTTTGGATGTCATCAGGATCTGATGTACCGTCAGGATTTGGTATGTCATCGACATTTGTATGACATCAGTATTTGAAGACAGTCAACATTAGCGGATTTGTACTGTTCCTTATAATGTGGAGCAGATATCTGTTACGTCTGAGTTATAGGACTTTATATGTTTAGTTTAAGATATGTATCAGTTTCAGTTAGTTTTTGAAAATGCATATCTTAGATTAATCTGTTGTTGCTGTGTAGTATATAAACACAGTTTAGGTCATCTCTTAAAGAAAACACTCGAGGATCATTCGACCTAGCAGCTCTCAAGAACATCAGTATTTCTTGAGAGGATTTTGTAACAGTTTTTATCAGATATATAAAAAGCTGTTATATTTATTACTTGTTCGAAACATTTATATAATTGTATCTAACCCCCCTTAAATAATAGTATCTTTACTGGGTAACAATTGGTATCAGAGCTCACTGATAAATTTATAATCAGAAATGATCTAAACATGTCTCTGAATAAGTATGAAAGCATTAAAATTCCCATTCTGAAAAAGACTGAATATCCAACATGGAAGGTGAAGATGTTCATGTACCTGGAAGCTACAGATCCAGATTATCTAGATGTAATCAATGATGGACCCTTCATGCCAACAAAACTGGTGCCTGCAACTCCTATGGTTGTTGAACATTATCAACTGAAGGAGAAGACAGAATGGACACCAGAAGAGAAAGTAGATGTGCTGAAAGATGCAAAGGTAAGAAACATTTTGCATAACAGTCTTGATTCTGTGATGTCAAACAGGGTTATAGTCTACAAGACTACCAAAGAGATTTGGGATGCTCTTGAAACTCAATGTCAAGGAACCATGGCCATCAAGAAGAACAGAAGGGCTGTTCTTATTCAAGAATATGAACACTTTGAGGCCAAGCCTGATGAAAGTCTCATTGACATCTATGACAAATTTCTGACCCTGCTCAATAATCTGTCTTTGGTGGCAAAAGTGTATAATCGAGAGGACTCAAACACCAAGTTTCTGAGAGCCTTAAGTGAAGAATGGGAGACTTAGACTTCAATCATATGACATCAGTATGATCTGGAAGTAATTACTTTGGATGAAGTCTATGGCATGCTGAAAACTCATAATTTGGAAATTCAGCAAAGGAGAGAGAGGAAAAGCAACAAAGGGAAATCTGTTGCTTTGAAAGTAAATGATAAAGCTTCAAAAGAAAAGTCTGTTGGAGCTTTACGAAAGAAGAACAATTTTCCAGAATCAGATACTGATGATTCATCATCAAATCCTGATGATGATACTGATTCTAAAACTAATGAGAACATGACAGATTCTGATGTCATGCAAATGGCCGCATTATTGTAAGGGCTTCAGGAGAATGCAATTCAGGAAGTCTAGGAACAACAGAAGTTTTAGGAAGAATTTCACTGGAGGTGAAAGGAAGTCAACTGGGAGAAAAGATGGAAAGGACTCTAAAGCTGGGAAGGTAGACTGGACAAAGATCAAATGCTACAACTGTGATGAACCTGGTCACTGTGCCACATAATGGATGAAAACAAAGCATGACAAAGGGAAGAGCAAAGCCCTCATCACTTCAAGTAAGAATTGCATGGACTCCTCTGACTCTGAAGATGAAAACACATGCTATGCACTGATGGCCAGTCTTGATGATCCTGCTGCTTCTGAGCCTAAGGTACAAACTCCTTTCTTCTCTTTTGATACTGAAAATATATCTGAATTGAAATCTATTCTTAAATCTTTGCATGGTAGTTTTAACAATAAGACTTTAGAAAATGATAGACTTATAACTGAAATTAAGACCTCGAAATCTAGGAATGATCAGTTAGAGTCTGACTTAATACATCAGATAGATTCAAAGAAAGAATGTGAGAGAGCTAAACATACAGTTAAGATTCTTGAGGCTAGATACAGTATGTTAGAAAAGGATCTAGAAAATGAGAGAAAAACCCTAAAAGCCTAGACTGATTCAGGCAAAAAGGTCCATGAGATGATCTCAAAGAAAAACTTGAAAGAATGCCTAGGCTATAAAGATGGAATTAAGGATGTTGATACTGAAAATAAAATTTCCCTTAAAACTCCTGTTAAGTTTATTTCATCAGAAGCTGATGAACCCAAATCCACTTTTGAAAAGGGTTCAATATCAGTATCACAAGAAAAACTTGTAAGTGATAAAACTCAAAGAAAGAGAAGCAAGGAAACCATTAAGTCTGTTAAGAAAGAAAAGAACATAGGAATTTTGTCAGCAAGACAATTGAAAAAGAAAATATCTGAGGTTATTGACAAACCTCAAGTAAAGAGTCCTAAAAGAAACAGGATTGGTAAGCAAGGTATTTCTAAGGATTCAAATTACAAGGTTATTCCCAATGCTCCTAGGAAAACTTGTTTTAACTATAAAAATACTAATCATCTTGCTATTGATTGCAGGAGGAATAAAAAAAGGAAAACTACTATTCCTGAGTCAGATGTTAGGGGTAGATCAGTATTTTATAAACCACAAAATCCTTGTTTTCATTATGGTAGTAGTTGGCATTCGATTTACACTTGTAGTTCTTATCACAAGTTGTATCACAATTACTATGAACCTTTGCCTAAGTTTAATAAAGTTGCTTGTGTGATTAATTCTGTTGGTTTTACTAAACTTGCTTCTGGCAAGACAAATCCTGACAAATGAAAGACTGTCAAAAGTACTCCTGACACACAAAGGCTTAAGTTGTCCAAAAAGAGGGCCCAACAAGTGTGGATCCTTAAAAACCCTTCTAATCAATTATTTTTCTGATTGCAGGGTAACAAGAAAAATACACTTGTCTTGGATAGTGGATGTTCAGGACACATGACTGGAAATAAATCCCTGCTGTCAAAATTTGAAAAGAAGGCTGGCCCAGATGTATCTTATGGAGATGGAAATGTAGGACATACTCTAGGATACGGCAACTTGATAGAAAGGTAGCAATAGAGAATGTAGCTATGGTGGAAGGACTGAAGCATAATCTTCTGAGCATCAGTCCAATCACTAACAGAGGTTTTCATGTTGTATTCTATGACTCACACTGCGAATTTGTTCATAAAAAGTCAAAGAAAATTGTCTTGATAGGATACAAACATGGTAACATTTATGAAGCAAGGCTACATGAAAGTATTGAAAAGGATGCTACTTGCCTTATCTCTAAGGCATTAGTAGATGAGAGCTGGACCTAGCATAAGAAGCTCTCACATCTCAACTTCAACTCAATCAATGAACTTGCCAAGAAGAAGCTTGTAAGAGGATCTTTCAAAAGCAAAACAGAATTCTCTATCTCTGAGCCATATCACATGCTGCACCTGGACCTTTTTGGACCAGTGAACATAATATCCATCAATAAGAAATGGTACAAACTTGTAATTGTTGATGATTTCACTAGATATACATGGGTCTATTTTTTACACAGGAAAGATGAAGCTCCAGAAATTCTTCTGGACCACATAAGGCAAATTGAAAATGGATCTACTCACAAAGTGAAAATCCTGAGAAGTGATAATGGCACTGAATTCAAGAACTCAAAGATGGAGGAATTATGCAAGTACAAAGGCATAGAGCAACAATTCTCAGCTCCTGGTACACCTCAGCAAAATGGTGTTATTAAGAGGAAAAATTAAACCTTAATTGAAGCTGGCAGAACTCTGCTAGAAGAAGCAAAACTACCCACTTACTTGTAACGCCCCCAAATCCGGGGTCAGAGGATTTGGTCGTCACTATGAAACCTCAATCCAAATCAACCTGTTTAATCAATAAATAAATGCCAGCGGAAGATATTTATCATAAATGACCCCAACTAATCCAAGATCTTTTAAGGTTACAGTTCTAGAAACAAGATATGCAAATTCCACAAATAAATTTTTCACTTTCTTTTAAAACTCTTTGCAACAATTCTTAATCTCAAAACTTAACCCGCTAGTATAACTTCGAAAAGAAATATACTAGGCCCAACTATAAAATACACAATTATAATATAATATAATATAAACAACTTTATACAATAAAACTTACATTAGTTCGCAAACCCTGGACCAACCACCTTCCAAAAGCCTCTTTTTTGCTTCCTCGAATTACACAGCTAAACAACGCAAGCTAATCCTCACTGGAGGTTAAATTTGAAAACAGACAAGTATGAGCAAAAGAAATGCTCAGCAAGATCATTATAGCGAATATAGGGTCGTTTTGATATAAAACCGACATCTGCATTAGAGCAAAACATTTAAAATCATAATTGCTGAACCAGAAAACTCTTTTAGATATTTTCAAGCGAAAGGCTTCAGTAATACTTTGAATCTTGACGAGAATAAAAATCGTAAAACAGTGTTTACGGAAATATCGTAAACAATAATAACATGAAACAATGATTATGGATTGAATCATAAACTTTACTCAAAACCCAACTCTTGAAATTAATACTTATTTTGCTGTTATATCAAATTAGATATCTATACGGACTTTGATGCTCACAACATTCCATACTGAAGTCAACACCAATCATCTGTACTAATACCACCTTTGATATTTAACAACAAACTAAGTATTCTCAAAATAAGAAACTGAATCAAAACCACATTTCATCTTTTATCCGAAAACAAAATACTTAATAAATCATTCCTCGTAAGATGTCAAAAGCAATATAATAATTTAGATTGGAATCTTCGAACGACGGTGTGTTGCCGCCGGTGATCAGCAGCGGAGCAACACCGGTATGCCGAAGCATATCCAACTAAACAAAGGGGTACCCAAGGTACATATCGGCCTAGCAAGATGTTATATCCTGTATAACACATAGCTCACGCTGGACCCCCGCCACGGCCTCTTACACAACCATCCTACCTTAAAAACATTTTATTGAAAGGGGTCCTAATACTCGACACCCTTATAAACTTTTATTCCCCCATTTCTTGGGTAGGAATATTCGCAACCAAATCACTTTTCGCAAAATCGAAAACATTTCTAAATCTGATAATTTGATAAGTAAAATCACTTGACTATTCTGAACATAGAATAGCAGAGGGTACTTGCATAAATAGAATCATTTAATTAAGCGATATGTAAAACATTTATCTATCTCGAACTGAATAGGGAAAGCAATACTTGCATGATAAAATTTAAAATAAATATCACTTGAACAATAAGTGATGATAGGGATACTTGCCTTTAAGATTTAGCAGTTAGTCACACTCGCAAACACACATCTATTCTGACATTCTGTCTCAAGTCCTCACCGTCTTTACTTTTAACACCTTACTGATATGCTGCTCCTGCGATTGCTAGAAGCCAGATACCCAATACCATTTCATCTTACTCTTTATCCAACGTCTTGTCCCGATCAACTCGAGAGATCCACATCTATAATTAAAAGATATAACTTTAATCGTCTAAACGATAATTGCTCGATGAACTATGCGTTAAAACCCTATCAGTTACCCATACGATAGCCCACATATAAAGGAAACAGTCAAACACAAGACTCTTGACTCATGTACGCACATAATTCACTTAGCACTTAAACACATAACTCACGTATCACATAATTCATACACACATGACTCGATTCGCTAAAAAACTTGACTCGGTACTTTAAAAATTTAAAACGAGTCAAAATATGATTTATTGATCAATAAACGACTCAGAATGATTTGCAAAATTAATCGAGTCCCCGAAACAAAAGAATTTAGGTTAGAAAGTATTTTTAAAGAAAGCAAAATATTTTTCTGAGTCTATACGCGTTTGTTTCGTAATAAAAGGATGAACAGTTTATTTAATACGAATAAAATAAGAATAAATCATTTAATAATATTTATCGAGCTTTAATAATATTTTAAAACTCGAAACTATTTTTCGGAATTTTTAAATCATAAGAAATAATTAACTCTAATTAAATAATCAATTAAAATTCATTAACTAAATAATTTGGATTTATTTTTGAATAATAATAAAAATAATAATCTTCAGAACTAAAAATAATATTTTCTTGGAAATCGGACAGCACCTCCTCTATTTCTCGGACTGCCAGTCGATATCATATCGACACAACCAAGAACAATCAACACAATAATTCATATTTACACGTATAAATACTCCAGAAATGAATAATATGGTCAAAATGACTTCTACAACCAATTCTAAAATTAAGAAATAAATATATAAACACTAACATGCTATAATATACCCAAAATATAAAAGCAGAATCTCGGAATCCTTACCCAAAATAAATTCTGGTCACCCCGAGGAGAATATCTGATGTCCGGAAAATATCTTCTGAAAAATCCGAAATTAATAGTCATAGACATATACACGTTGAGATGCCATGTGGAGTAATCAACACCGTCATACTCCTTTTTAATGTCCCGAAAATAAATTAAAATGGAAATTTAACGAAAATATGCCCCGCAATTTATCTCCTCAAAATTTTGCAAAATATATACCTATGTGTAGGTATCGAAGCGCTGATCGTTTATATATATAACAATTGAAATTTGGACGAATGGTTTGTAAGATATGAATTTTTGAAAATTAAAAATATATAAATATACGAGAAAGAGGAGAGACAGAAAGAGGGAGAAGGAAGTTGGGGAGAAAGAAAAGGGAAAAGGGGGACAGGAGGATTTTACTGGGTAAAAAAATATGGGGGGTGGATGGCGCAGGCGTGTGGGGGAACAGGAGAGAGAGGCAGAGGAAAGATGACATTTGAGGCGGTGATCTGGTTTTCTTTTTTTCTTTTTTTTCTTTTTTTCTTTTCTCCTGCATTGCCACGCATCAATAAATTTTTAAGAATTAAACACGTGTCCAATGACTTGACACATAAACCTGTGTGCCTCGATTCCGTCCCGCATCCGTAATTTAACGATATACTTTACGGATAAAAACAAATCAAAATAATTCAAAATTAATTTTAAAATTCCCAAAATAATCAAAAACTAATAAAATAAAAAAATTTCATAATTTTTAAAGCATTTTTGAATTGTGCAACATACCCGCATTTTAAAATTAACGAACCGAACTGCACTTGAAACAAATTCAGAAAATCACGAAAATAGTCTTAAAATATTACAAATATCCCGAAGTTTATAAAAACATAAATTTTGAAATTTTAAAACAATTTTTGAAACGCAATTTATACCCGCTTTTAGCAATTAAACAATTCAACGCGCGGGTAAAATTAATCCCAAAAATTCCCAAAATAATTTTAAAATTCTCAGAATATTTCAAACTTCAATAAATATGAGTTTCATAATTTTTAAAGAATTTTGGAATTAAATACGGATTTTACAAATAAATGAAATCAGAAAATCATACAGGGCTAAATAATTGATGACATATTGATTTTTAAATTTTATAAAATCCCAAATATAATTATTGTAATTATAAAGTCATAAAAATAATTTTAAAGATAATTTAAATATTTATAAAATTAAATTTTCAATAAAATCACTTTTAAAGACAAAAACAAAACGATACGACTCAGTAATTAATAATACAAATAATCCTCAATCACAACTGAGTCCCACACAATTAATATTACATACAATACATAGCAGACATAATATCCATCTAATCCCTAATATTATTAAACGAACTCAATTTACCGATATCAATAAAATGATCGGTTTTCAAATAAAATTTTGAAAATAATATCTTTAAGTAAATATTTTTAGAAATTAACAAGGATCGATATAACACTTAATAATTAGCACATTACCATTTAATAACACAAACTCATCAAACAAGAATAAAATATCCACAATTTTATTCCTTTAATCAGAAAATCACCTAAACATATTCAAATAATAATAATAATAATTCTGAAAAATATGGGATATCACATTACTTCTGAGCTGAAGCAGTAAACATATCATGTTATACTCAGAATGTCACTCTGATAAATAGACATGGTGTTACTCCTTATCAAATGCTAAAAGAAAAGAAGCCCAGTCTCAAACATCTTCATGTATTTGGATGTAAGTGCTTTATTTTAAGAACTCATACAGATCAGCTTGGAAAGTTTGAATCAAAGGCTGATGAAAGAATCTTTGTTGGATACTCACCATCAAAAGCTTACAGAGTGTTCAATCTAAGAACACACGTTGTAGTAGTCTCCATCAATGTATCTTTTGATGATAAGAAGATTCCTTGTTTGAAGAAGACGCTCATGAAAGTTTAATCTTTGCAAATGAAAAGGCATTGTTGGAATCTGGATCAAACTCCAATGAACTGTCAAATCCTGATGATCCAAATCCTGACACTCCTTCAGATTATGAAGATAATCATTGTGTAAATGAGCCTGCACAGGTTGAGGGGGAGCAACAGGAAAGGTCAGCTGATGATTCTAACACTGAAGAATCATTTCAAAGTTCTTCTCAATCCAATGCTGATTCAACATCAGAAAAACATGAGTCAAGTCCCAATATTTCATCAGAAAATGACCCAACAGATTCAGGGGGAGCCTCAAATGCATTTGATGAGGCATACAATTCAGGGGGAGCATCTAGTTCCAAAAGGACACTTCCCAGTGCCAGAAAATGGACTAAGGATCATACTCCTGATCTGATCATTGGAAATCCTGAAGATGGTGTAAAGACAAGAAGTACAACTCAGAATGAATGTTTATATCATAATCTACTTTCAAAAGAAGAGCCAAAGAAAGTAGAAGATGCAGATTGGGTCATGGCTATGCAAGAAGAATTGAATGAGTTCGAAAGAAATGAAGTGTGGAAGCTGGTGCCTAGACCTAAGAACAGGTCAATTGTGGGCACAAAGTGGGTCTTTAGAAACAAAACTAATTCTGATGGAATAATCATCAGAAACAAGGAAAGATTGGTGGCAAAAGGATATTCCCAACAGGAAGGTATTGACTATGATGAGACATTTGCTCCTGTTGCTAGGTTGGAAGCAATCAGAATCTTCTTGGCATATGCTGCTCACAAGAAGTTCAAAGTCTTCCAGATGGATGTCAAGAGTGCATTTCTCAATGGAGAACTTGAAGAAGAAGTCTATGTTGAACAACCACCAGGATTTGTGGATCCTAAACATCCTGACTATGTTTACAGACTTGATAAAACACTCTATGGACTGAAGTAAGCACCTAGAACATGGTATGAAAGCCTTGCTCAGTTTCTACTTGAAAGTGGATTCAAAAGAGGTACAATAGATAAAACCCTGTTTTATCTGAATAAAGGTAAAGATTTTCTTTTAGTTCAAATTTATGTGGATGATATCATTTTTGGATCAACTAATCAAACACTGAGTGATAAGTTTTCAAAGTTGATGCAATCAAGATATCGAATGAGTATGATGGGAGAGATGAGTTACTTCCTAGGCTTGCATGTTAAACAGACTGATAATGGCATCTATATCAATCAGTCCAAGTACACAAGAAATCTACTGAAGAGGTTTAATATGCAAGAAAGTGCAACTGCAAGTACTCCTATGGAAACTGCTACAAAAGTTGATCCGAATGAAGGTACAACAGTTGATGTGACAACGTACATAGGTATGATTGGATCTCTGTTATATCTAACTACTAGCAGGCCAGACATTATGTTTGCCACTTGTTTGTGTGCAAGATTTCAGGAAAACCCAAGGGAGCCACATCTTATTGTAATAAAGAGAATTTTCAGATACCTCAAGGGTACTGTTTCACTTGGACTTTGGTATGCAAGAGAAGCTAATTTTGCATTATGTGGTTATTCAGATGCTGATTTTGCTGGATGCAAAATAGACAGGAAAAGTACATCAGGAAGCTGTCAGTTCTTGAGAGGCAGATTAGTCTCATGGTTCAGCAAGAAACAGAAATCTATTTCTACTTCAACTGCTGAGGCTGAATACATTGCAGCTGGGAGTTGCTATGCTCAGCTGTTATGGATGAGAAATCAGCTCATGGACTATGAATTATCATTCTCAAAAATTCCTATTTATTGTGATAATCAAAGTGCTATTGCTATGACAGGAAATCCGGTGCAACACTCTCTTACCAAGCACATTAGTATCAGATATCACTTCATAAGAGAGCATGTCATGGAAGGAACCATAGAGCTTCATTTTGTTCCTACTGAACAGCAGCTGGATGATATCTTCACAAAGCCATTACCTGAAGCAACATTTTCAAAGCTTGTGAATGAACTTGGTATGGTTAATTGGGACAAGTAAATTCTTATTTCAATTTATATTTGATCAAATCCTGATGTATATTGATCAAATCCTGATATGTCCTAAATGTTGTGTTTTTAGATATTAAGCCAGAAATATTTGATGTATTCTATTTTATGTGCATGATAAATTAAGTGAATTTATTTGCTAATTGTGCATATCCGAATAAATATATCACTGTCATCATTACACATCGACCTAGGGAGACGCGCCTTAAAAAGAAATCTTTTGGTTAATTTATTAAGTTAACTCTTCAGTCTCTTAGTCTCTTGATATTCTCTTGGTTATTTAAATGATTTCTCATCCTTCAGTAAAATCACATATTTTCCTACCCAAACACATCTTTTCATTTCTCTCAAACAATGGCAAACCCCAGTTGGTTTTACTGCTATGGCACAGATAATGTGACCATTGTTTGAAATGGAATTCAGACTTCATATCCCATCAACAACATTCCATACGACATCTGGATTCAACTTCCAGACAACATCAAAAATGATCTTTTGTTTTTCCAAAGAGAATTTCATCTCCACAATCTTAAACAGCAGGAGAAAATCATTCGTCTTACTGTTCTCTTTGTTGAAAGTAGGAAGAAGAATTAAACATCATCCATCCGTATCTCTTCACCATCAGCTTTGTCAGGCTTCTTAGACCAAGGTTGTTGATGTTCACCATCTTAGACTAAGATTATCTTGTAATCTTTTGCATGTAATCTATAAATTTCATGAAATGTTCTCTTTTGATATATTATTGAAATTTCTTTTGATTGTAAGATTTAGTCTTTGTTCATCTCGTATTATATGCATGTGAATTTTCATTGAAGCCTGATAATCTTCACTTCATCTACTTGAACTGTATTTCTTGATGAATGTGTTGATTAAAATTGTGATTGCTAATAATTTGTGATTCTTTGATAAATAAATGTTGAATTTGAATCGACATATCCTGAGTTAGTCAAATCCTGACAGAAGTGTTAGTCCCTTAATAATGCAACAAGAATTAGAGAAGAGGGTTGAATGGAATTCTTGAAACTTTTTCAAAAATAAAAGTGTTCTAACTTAAATATATATATATATATATATATATATATATATATATCAGTGTGAATTGATTTGCAGAGTGTGGAATAATAACTTGAAATGAATCAAAACACAAGTAATTAAATACACAAGTCTTTAAAAACTTTTCGGTGGATTTGAATGTATCCACCAGAGATATATATAATATATCAAGAGAACTCTGTGTAGCAATTTACTCACAGCTGCTTACAAATTGAGACAACTAAGATTGCAGAGAAATGCTAAGAATACAGCTTATAAATGTTTCTCTCTTGGTTGCTTAGTTAGTTATTCTATTTGCTACTTCTTGGTTTATATATCACCAAGATTACAAAGTAATAAGACAAGATAATAAAACAAAAACTATCAAGTCTAATACTATGCTGCTTCATTACTCTATTCCAGTATCTTTGAATATCTTCATAATAGCATGAAAATGGCAATGCTTCTTTATTCTCTAAAACCCAGTTGAATAGGCTTCCACATTCCATTTGCATACACTCGACGCATGTGACTGTGTTGTCACTGTCAATAGATGTTTGAATTCTTTATCCGTCGGGTTTATGATCATCCGTCGGGTTGCCTTGTTGATCATCCGTCGAGTGGCATTGTTGTTTATCCGTCGGGTAGCTTTCTGGCACTTGACTTCATTTCATTTATGCAGAATTACAAGACATCATCTATGTACAATTAATCAACCTATTCTGCATATCTAGTTAAAGTCAACATGACTTGAGTACTACTACAGAATCTAAATAATGTGTATGCAGAAATGTGCTACAGACTTATTGTTACACAAGCTACTCACTCGATGGATAATAAATCATCATTCGTCGGGACTATATTGAGTCATCCATCGGGACTACAATCCTTATCCGTCGAGTGCTACATTTTTCACTTAGTAAAATCTACTAAGGTGTTTTGTTAATGAAATCATCAAGTTCACAACATATACACAACAATCTACCCCAATTTATGTCTACTGGAATTGTAGCCATACATTAAGAGAAACTTGATGATAACAAAACACCTTAAAAATACAACTTTAAAAGAGAGTAGATAATATTGTAAAGTTCTTCAAATAACAGAATGTACAAAGTTTTCCTCACAGTCATTTTCAAGGTGCTCCTGTATCCTGAGCAGATTTATCTAGTTCCTTGAAGGTCTGGATCTCTTTCCAAGCTTTCTGTTGTTTTCTTCTATCTGATTTTGGAGCTGTTTGTGGAATTCCAGTTCATCAGATTCTGAAAGATTTAGCTTTTCTTGCATTTCCAAAAGAGTCTCATTGCTAGAGATGCTCAATTGGTCTTCTAATCTGAAGAATCTTCTAACCCCTATGTAATCCATAAACTCCATCAGCTAGTAGGGCCTTAGATGCACTCTACTTCATGTGTAAGGAATAGTTAGAGTCTTTGGGAGTGCATCTTTGGCTCTAATACTCCTTAGTTCTTCAATCTTCTTTAGAACCAGTCTTCTTGCAGTTACATTGAAACCAAAGTTCTTTTTGAAAGATGAATAAACTTTTATCAACACAGAATGGCTTTCTTGAAGGATCCTGTGAAGTGGCCATTGAATCTCCTTTCCTCCCTTGTACTTGAAAACTAACATTTCAGGTAGATTCCTGTAGGCATCAATCCCTCTCACTTCTTCTAGTTCATCTAGATAGAGGTTTAGGTCAGAGAATTCCTTGATGTCACACAAGTACAAGTAGACAAGTAATCTCCCTTGTTAACTTTAGATTGAGCTTTGACTAGAGATTTGGATTTGAGAGGTGACAACTTCACTTTCTTGACTGCTCTTGACTTTGTTCTCTTTGGCTTGTTAAGGATTGGCAGATTGAAGTCAGGAATTGGTAGACTCTCTCGGTCTATTGGTTCATCCTTAGGCATAATAGGTTCACCATGAATGTTCCTGTAAGGATCCACCACCTTAATGTCTTCAAATACCACAGAGGGTTTTGATGCTTGAGTTATAGTTGGAGTGGATTCCTTGGAAAACTGATACTCCAATTCCTTATCAACAAAGTCCAATTTCCTTTTGGTTCTTTTGGCCAATTCCTTGTATCTTGGAGCTTTTTTCTGTTGTGTTTCAATTTGCTTCTTTGGATCTTGAGATTCAGTGATTTCAGATAGCTGAGCAGGAATTTGTTGTGTTGGTTTTACAGCTTATAGCTTGGCCAAGATAGCAGCTTGCTCTTTCTTTTGCTTAGCCTTTTTGGCATCTAGAGCTGCTTACTTCTTTTCTTGCTTTAGTCTTGTCTTTTCTTCTCTCTTTGCTTAAGCAAATTGAGGATGTCCAGCCACCACACAAATTTCTTTGCCATTTCTGAAACTTTAGCAATTCTCCCTTTTAAAGCTGAATCAGCTGGATCCTTATAGAAGACAATTGATCTTGACAGAAGCTTCTTCTCATCAAGCTTATGTGTCTCATACACTGTATCCAAAGAGTTCTTTAATGATGATTTTGGATAGTTCACCCTTGGCTTCAAATTATTTCAGCCTTTGGAGATTTGATGCAGGATGGTTGTCCTCTTTCCAGATAGTCCATGCTCATTTCATTCACAGAAATCAGCTTGACTTGAGAGTGATGAACGGCTGAATTTTCTGGCTTCTTTACTAGCCCAAACTTCTTTTGAATATCCTCATCAATCTTCTCCCAGTTGATTGGCTTCAATTTCTCCTTTTCAGCTTCTCTTATGTTGACTGCTGCTTTATTGATCAGATCAATACTGTCTGTTACTGGTGGCTTGGTGAAAGCAATTGTAGGCACAATTACTTTACTGATTTAAATATGAAGCTTCTCCCCCTCACTTGGTCCTTTCTCCCCCTTTTTGTTATCATCAATTTGAGTAGA
Source organism: Apium graveolens (assembly GCF_009905375.1). Lineage (NCBI taxonomy): Eukaryota > Viridiplantae > Streptophyta > Magnoliopsida > Apiales > Apiaceae > Apium > Apium graveolens. Next base: position 31,023,178 of record NC_133654.1, on the reverse strand, counting down.
GGAGGAGGTTTGTGCAGCCACCAGTTTCTGAAACAAGTCTGTCTGTTGAGCTTGATGCAGATGAATGGCTGTTAGAGATGCTTCCATAGCTGACATTCTTGTATCAAGGCATCTATCTTTGTGGCAAGATCAGAATTTTTCCTGAGCTATCTCTTGATGTCAAGCATTGTAGCTTCTGTAAGCTTAGAGTCCATCTTATCAGAAATAGCCTTTTTCATCTCATCAATATCACCCTTGATGGTGTTGACATATCTAGCAGGTTGGAAGCCTTGAATCTGTTGTAGTTGCAGAGAGGCAAGATGTGCTTGAAGGAGCTTCTTGGTGTTAGCATTTATAGTGGTTTGAAGAGCAAAATTTGTCTGATTTATGAGTTGGATCAGGGTTGTCTTGAAGTAGTGTTCATCACAATATTTTAAAAATGCCCATGATGGCATGCCTGATCTTGAACTGGAACCTACTTCTCCTCCTATGTCCAATGGCTCTTCTTCACTATCTTCACCTTCATCTCCAAAGAAATCTGTTGAACCACCAGTCTCATAATTAACATCACCAGCTATAGAAGGCAAAGCTGTAATGGCATCCTTAGCTCTTAGCATTGACTGAGTGGTATGCACCAAATTGAGCATCCTTTCTGCATTGTCATTGCCCTGTTCAGCTAGAAGTTGATAAGCTGGAACAGAGTGAGTAAATGCCTCAGCATCAAGGGAGGTGGAATCTATAACAGCTTGAGGTTGCTGAGATAGTCCCTCCCTGTCTGCATCCTGGACATTCATTAACTCACTAGCAATGACATCCATCCTTATAGCTCCTGCACCTGCATTTCTCTCTTGTTCTCTCTTTTGTTGCATCAGGGTCTCACCCTGGCTCCCCACCCTCACACCCTCACCTTTACCATCTAAGGTAAGACTCCTCTCACTCTCTTTTATCAATCCTGAAGAAATGGATTGCATATTTTCACTCTTTTCCTCTCCTTTTTCCTGGGAGCAACCCAGACTCTCACTCATAACACTCTCTGCCCTCAATCCTAAGAGTGACTGTACAACCACTAAGTCTTCTGCACTAGAGATAATAGATAAAATTTGAAGTTGTGCAGAGGCACCCGACGGATGAGGAATATCCATGGGGTTAGTGGTTTGACTATCAGACGGATAACTGCTGTTAAGCTTATCCGTCGGGATACAATCACTACTCGACGGATGAACAATATCCATCGAGTGAGTAGAAATTAATGCGTTTGGAGTTGAAACTATTGTGGACTCTGTGTAGATTGATGAGAATTTTGGCACAGAGATTTCAACAGTTCTTGAAAGAATTGGCAAGTGAGCCAACAAATCATCCAAAAGATGATGCTTACTTGCACTAGATTTTGGCTTCCCCAACAAAGTTAAAGAAGGGGAATCAGGATTGATGTGTTGATCATATCCACATCCAGAGAGTTTGTGGGAGAATTTGGTGTTTGAGGTGCTTCTATAACTAATGATTTTGGCTGTGACTCCACATTTATTGGAGCCACATCAAGCTGAATTTGTGAAGGTGCAATGATTGTGTCTTTAGCACTAGTTTGCACAGTGTGTAAACCCTGTGCATCCCCAAAGGTTTTGATTTCTTCTTTCTGGCATAAGTTTGGGGTGAGCTAGTGTCCCTTACCCTTTTGACATGTGCTCTTGGTTGAGAGTCTTGTTCAATAGTCACATCCTTTTGGGAGGATGCAATTAGAAATGAGCTTTTATCCTTATTAATCACTGCAGTTTGTTGGGAAACTACAGTGTGGCTAGGCTGGGAACCACTCAACTCCCCATCCTTATCCTTAGGGTTTCTTTTATGTTCACCCTGTCCCTGACCTACCTTTCCCACCTTCACACTCCCCTCTTTGGTTTTGGTGGATTTTATAACTTGCATCTTTTGAGAGATACCAGAGGGAGCTTTCTTTGATTTGGATTTTGAAACTTTTGATGGTTTGGTAGCTTGGGTAGGCAACTGTTGGGTCATTGACACAGTTGCCATAGCTACACTAGAATTCAAAGAAATTTGTGAGGTTGGAATAGTAGGGACAGATGAACTTACCTCACTTACCTGAGGTGCTTCCATTACAGGGAAATAGAAGAGTGGCCTCTCCTTGTGATGATTTTCCCTATTCAAATCTGCAATAATTCTTCTCTCTTGAACCCAACAATCTAATTTGTTGTTTGGGTTCTCAAGCACAATTCCCTCATAGAGGTGGTTAGCTAACATCATGAAAAATCTAGCATAATAAACATTTTTACTCCTCTTATTTAACTCCCCTAATTTAAACCCCAACTCAAACAAAACAAGATCACTAAAATTAAAGAACTTATTTGTAACTAGCATGTAGAGCATGTTAAGCATGGAAATATTGACAGAATCAAAATTATTAATTTTACCAGAAAAGACCTTGGTCACTACATCATACATGAAACTCCATTCCTTCCTAAGACCCAATCTCCTAATGTCACTTAACTTAGAAGTAGAGAGTGCATAGTTCATGGAATTAAGCATATTAACTATATCAGTGTTTGTGTGTGGTGAAGTCACAGTATTATCAGGAATCTTGAAATATGCTTTGATAACATCACTATTAATACAGAATTCCTTACCTTTAATGGTGAGTGTGATGGTCTAATCTGTCTAGTTGTATGAAGCAATAGTCCATATCTCTTCAACAACCTCACAGAAGATGGTGGGTGATTTTAACATTGCATAGCTGAGTTTGCAGTTCTTCACAAAATCCATCATTTTATGGTAGTCACTTGAATGTTGAATCCCCTTGTTTACCAAAGCCGTGAAGTTATTTTTCTCATAAATGTATCCAGTTTGTGACATGATCTTGACTACTGGTGCCATTGTTAGAGAGTGGAAATTGCAGAGATAGAGATGATGGTTGCTTTTGAGAAACAGAGAATTTAGAGCAGATGATTTGAGAATGATAAAAGAAAAGCAATGGAAATGAAATAAGCTTTTATACTATCTCAAAAATAACTGTAAAAAATAATAAAGTAAAATAAAGTAACCAATGAAAATTGCCCAAAATAGCCTATTAAAAATAAACTTTAAAAATTCCATCAATTATCACTCGTGTTATGCTTACAAACTATAAGTATACTCGATAGATAATGTTCAGGAAATTAACGGCTAAGATTAAGATAATTCGACGGATGAGGATAAACTGTTATCCGTCGAGTTATAAAATATTCCAGAAAAATAATTGATTTTTATTTACAAACAGTATTCTGATGGATGATCCAACTCGATGGATAAAGATCATCTATCGAGATGTAAATTTTGACTTAGCCAAAATTCCATCTGAGACTGAAAAATCAATTAAGTTTCTGGCTGCATAACAACTTGCAAATTATCTGAAAAGGATTTAAGAATAATTAAGCATACCTAACTCACTTACCAACCTTGAAAAGGTGGATTCATCCAGTGGCTTGGTAAATATATCTGCAAGCTGCTTTTCACTTGGAACAAAATGTAGTTCCATAGTACCATTCATTACATGTTCCCTTATGAAGTGGTACTTGATGTCTATGTGCTTTGTCCTTGAATGTTGTACTGGATTTTTAGTGATGGCAATTGCACTTGTGTTATCACAGAAAATAGGAATCCTTTCAACTTGCAAACCATAGTCTAGCAATTGATTTTTCATCCATAAAATATGTGCACAGCAACTGCCAGCAACAATATATTCAGCTTCAGCTGTAGAAATAGAAACTGAATTTTGCTTTTTACTGAACCAGGACACAAGCTTGTTTCCTAGAAATTGACAGGTTCCTGTTGTACTTTTTCTATCAATTCTACAACCTGCATAATCTGCATCTGAATAACCAGTTAAATCAAAACCAGAATCTCTAGGGTACCAAATGTCAAGTTTTGGTGTTCCCTTGAGATATCTGAAAATCCTCTTAATAGCTATTAAGTGAGATTCTCTAGGATCAGCCTAAAATCTAGCACACAAACATGTAGCAAACATTATATCTGGCCCACTAGCTGTTAAGTACAGAAGTGAGCCAACCATGCCCCTATAACTTGAAATATCCACAGACTTTCAGTAGTGTTTAATTCAAGCTTGGTTGCAGTGGCCATGGGAATTTTTGCAGATGTGCAATCCATTAGATCAAACTTCTTTAAAAGATCATAAATGTATTTAGTTTGACTAATGAATATTCCATCACTAACTTGCTTAACTTGCAAGCCAAGAAAGTAAGTTAGTTCTCCCATCATACTCATTTCATACTTGTTTTGCATCAATTTGGCAAACTTTTTGCAAAGTTTTTCATCTGTAGAGCCAAAAATAATATCATCTACATAAATTTGAACAAGTATATAGAGCCATTAACATTTCTAAAAAATAAAGTTTTATCTACAGTACCTCTTGTGAAGTGATTTTCCAAAAAGAACTTTGATAAAGTATCATACCAGGCTCTAGGTGCTTGCTTCAGTCCATAAAGTGCTTTCAAAAGATAGTAGACATATTCTGGAAAATTTGGATCTTCAAAACCAGGAGGCTCACTGACATAGACTTCCTCCTCCAAGTCTCCATTCAGAAAGGCACTTTTGACATCCATTTGATAGACCTTGAAATTGGCATGGGCTGCATAGGCTAAGAAGATTCCAATGGCTTCAAGTCTTGCAACAGGAGCAAATGTTTCATCAAAATCTATTCCTTCTTGTTGACAATAGCCCTTAGCAACCAATCTAGCTTTGTTCATGACTACTATGCAATTTTCATCCATCTTGTTTCTGAATACCCATTTGGTGTCTATTGGATTCTTTCCTTTAGGTTTGGGCACCAGCTTCCATACCTTATTCCTTTTAAATTGGTTTAGCTCCTCCTGCATAGCTAAAATCCAATCAAGATCCAACAAAGCTTCTTCTACCTTCTTTGGTTCTTCCTTAGAAAGAAAGCTGATGTACAAACATTCTTCTTGAGTTGCTCTCCTTGTTTGAACTCTAGAAGATACATCACCAATGATTAGCTCAAAGGGGTGATCCTTTGTCCATTTTGTTTGTTGAGGTAGATTAGCTCTAGATGAAGAGGCCTCAACGTTGTCTTGATGTGTGATTGAGTTTTGATTGTTAAAAACTCCCCCTGAGTTAATGGATCTTTGATTTGAGAAAGGGGAGCTTTCTGTAAGTTATCTATTCTGACTTCCAGCTTCTTTTGATGACCCGACGGATGGTGAATCTTGAGTACCGACGGATGAAGCTGATTATTTCCCAACGGATAAAGCGGATTCTCCCTACGGATGAAGCATTTTGCAACTCGACAGATGTTGAATTTTGTGCTTCATTGGTAGGAGATTTTTCTGCATTATCCTTTAATCCTGTTTCTTGATCACTTTCATCATCACTGTCATCACTAACCATCTCCACATTGTCAAATTTGAGGCTCTCAAGGTAATCTCCATCTTGCAGTCCTTCAATATTTTTATCATCAAACACAACATGTATTGATTCCACAACAATGTTGGTTCTAAGATTGTAAACTCTATATGCTTTACTAACAGCATATCCAACAAAAATTCCTTCATCTGCTTTAGCATCAAACTTCCCATTCTGATCAGTTTGATTTCTCAAGATATAGCATTTACAGCCAAAGACATGAAGAAAGTTTAGAGTTGGCTTCTTGTTCTTGAACAATTGATAGGGAGTCATGCATCTTGCTTGATTAACCAGAGAAATATTCTGAGTGTAGCATGTAGTGTTTACAGCTTCAGCCCAGAAATATGTAGGTAACTTAGACTCTTCAAGCATTGTCCTTGCAGCTTCAATAAGTGATATGTTCTACCTTTCTACTACTCCATTTTGTTGTGGAGTTTTTGCTGCTGAAAACTCATGCAAAATTCCATTTTCTTCACAGAATGCTCTCATGACAGAATTCTTGAACTCGGTTCCATTGTCACTCCCGATTCTTCTAACTTTGAAATCAGGATGATTATTGACTTGCCTTATGTGATTGATGATGATTTCACTAGCTTCATCTTTAGACTTTAGGAAATATGTCAAAGAGAACTTTGAGAAATCATCTACAATTACTAGGCAAAATCTTTTCCTTGAAATGGACAACACATTGACTGGTCCAAACAAATCCATGTGTAGCAATTGCAAAGGTTCTTTAATTGTTGAATCAAGCTTCTTCCTAAATGATGCTTTGATTTGCTTTCTGTTTTGGCAGGCATCACACAATCCATCCTTAGAAAACTCCACTAGAGGAATGCCTCTAACCAGTTCTTTCTTTACAAGTTCATTCATAGTTTTGAAGTTTAGATGGGATAGCTTCTTGTGCCATAACCAACTTTCATCCTGACTTGCTTTGCTGAGAAGACAAGTAACATATTCTGCATTTGATGAGTTGAAGTCAGCTAGGTACACATTTCCTTTTCTCACACCAGTGAGAACCACTTTGTTGCTCCTCTTGTTAGTCACAACACAGGCTTCTGAATTGAAGGTTACTGAATTGCCTTTATCACAAAGCTGGCTGATACTCAGCAAATTATGCTTGAGACCATCCACTAAGGCAAACTTCTCAATGATGACATTGTCTTTTGAAATCAAGCCATATCCCACAGTATAACCCTTGATGTCATCTCCAAAAGTAATACTTGGGCCAGCTCTCTCCTTGAACTCTGTGAGCAGTGTAGAATCACCAGTCATGTGTCTTGAACAACCACTATCCAAGTACCATAAATTCTTTCTATTTCCCTGCACACATCAAAATCAAATCAAGTTGATTTTGGTACCCAAGTTTCCTTGGGTCCTGCCTTGTTAGCTTTCTTTTTCTGTTTCTTAGGTTTGATCTCATTTGACTTGGGGATATCAGATTCATCCTTAGTCATTTGAGTTGAACCTTTGAAACCATTCATTACAGCAGAATTATCATGCATATTTTGATTAACAGGGAATGGCATGCTATTGGTAAACATGTTATTCCAGTAAGGCATGCTAAATGGCATTTGTGGCATACTAAATGCAGCATAATAAGAATTAGGTGCAAATGGCATATTAGCAAACTGTGCATTCATATTCTGTGTAGACATAGCATCCATAGGCATGGAAGGCATGACATTCATGTTGGAAAAGTGAGGTGGCACATATATGGAAGTAGGCATGCCAGATTTGCGATTAACAGACAAATGATGTACACTACCACACTTGACACATATTTTTCTACGAGTATATTTATCAGGTGTGTAGTTACTGTATTTGTTAATCCCTACTTTACCATTTCTATTATCTTTCTTTTTAGCCTCTGTTTTAACCTCAATCTTTTCAAGTCTGTCACTCAATTGCTTGACAGTCATATGACCAACATTAGCCTTCTTCTCCTTCTTCACTTGACTAGATTCTCCTGGAACAAAATTCTTGGAAACTGATCCATATTTCTCATTTAACTTGACAAGCTTGGCTTTACTCACAGGCTTGCTCACAGTCGACGAATGAGGATTTATGTCACTCGACGGATAACCCTTTTTATTATCCGACGGATGACCCTCATCATCCGTCAAATCTACATCTATTAGCAATCCTTCAACAAAATTGGATTCCAGCTTCTCCTTATCCTTCTTCTAGGTTGCATCACAAAAGGACTCAATACCTTGAACTTTGGTGATTTGAGCATGAACATCTCTAGATGTTTTCCATGCCTTAATCACCTCATGTTCTCGTTCAAGCTGCTTCTTCAAAATCTCTTCTTTCTTCAAGGACTCAGTTAATTCCTCCTTGGCAATCTTACACTCAATTCTTAATTTTTCAAAATCAATGAACTGAGACTCTAGCACATTATTCCTCTCACTTAAAAACAAATTGTTTTATTTGATTTTAGCATTTTCCTTAGTAAGAGACTTAAGTGTAACATGCAAATGATATAATTCTGTAGACATGTCATTTATTGCATCATTACACTCAACTTTAGATAATGTACAAGGTTAGTGATGATTACCTAATTGATTGAAGAACTTGTCTCTGTTTCATCAGACTTGGCCATTAGGGCTAGATTGACATAGCTGACATCCTCATCCTCATCCAGACCATCTGCTGCCCAGTCATTCTCTTGTGTAATGAAATCCCTTTCCTTTTGTTTGAGCAACTCAAAGTATTTTTGTTTATAATCCACAGGCTCAAACTTCTTTTTGCTGGAATCTGACTTTCTACACTCACTGGCAAAGTGCCCTGCTAAGCCACATTTGAAATATTTGAATTTTGATTTATCCACCATGTTTCTATTTGGCTTAGCTGCTCCAAAGTTCTTCTTGAACTTGAGCTTAGAAAATCTTCTGGAAAGAAATGCTAGATGTTCATCAATATCTTCCATGTCATCTTGGCTCAAAGAATCTTCATTTTCTGCTACCAGCCCCTTGCCCTTGTTTTCACAGACCTTTGAAGTTGATTCAACAGCTTCCATCTTCATCTCCTTCTCTTTCTTTAACTCAGCAACTAGTGTAATGGACCCTCCTTCATTCTTTCCTCTCTCCATCCTCTCATCTTGCTCTATTTCAAGCTCATAAGTTTTCAGGATGCCATACAGTCTCTCCAAAGTAAACTCTTTATAATCTTGAGAGTTTCTCAATGAGACTGTCATTGGTTTCCATTCCTTTGGAAGAGATCTAAAGAACTTCATATTGGAGTCTTTTGTCTGATAGACCCTTCCATGCAACTTCAGAGCATTTAGTAGTTTTTGAAACCTACTAAAAATGTTAGTGTGAGACTCACTTTCTTCACTATGAAAATGCTCATATTGCTGAATAAGTAGCTGCATCTTATTTTCTTTAACTTGCACATTGCCATCACATATAATCTGTATTGTATCCCAAACTTCCTTGGTATTTTTGCAATTGATGATGTTTTCAAACATGTCACCATCAACTCCATTGAACAAGATATTTATGGCCTTCTTATCTTTCCTGACCTGTTCAATATCGTGATCAGACCATTCATGCCTTGGCTTGGGGACAGATGGCTCATTTCCAGTTGCAGCTCTCATTGGTACATGAGGGCCTCTCTCTATGCAATCTACATAGGCCTCATCTTGAGAAAGTAAATCAAGATGTATCTTTACCTTCCAGTGATGGTAATTATCTTTATCCAGAAAAGGAATCTCGACTCCAACATCCTTCTTGTTCATCTTGTTGTTTTGTTGTGATCTTTAAACTCTTTGTTTCTCAAGAGCTTGCGCTGATACCAATTGTTAGTCCCTTAACAATACAACAAGAATTACAGAAGGGGAGTTGAATGGAATTCTTGAAACTTTTTCAAAAATAAAAGTGTTCTAACTTAAATATATATCAGTGTGAATTGATTTGCAGAGTGCGGAATAATAACTTGAAATGAATCAAAACACAAGTAATTAAATACACAAATCTTTAAAAACTTTTCGGTGGATTTGAATGTATCCACCAGAGATATATATAATATATCAAGAGAACTCTGTGTAGCAATTTGCTCACAGCTGCTTACAAATTGGGACAACTAAGATTGCAGAGAAATGCTAAGAATACAGCTTATAAATGTTTCTCTCTTGGTTGCTTAGTTAGTTGTTCTATTTGCTACTTCTTGGTTTATATATCACCAAGATTACAAAGTAATAAGACAAGATAATAAAACAAAACTATCAAGTATAATAATATGCTGCTTCATTACTCTATTCCAGCATCTTTGAATATCTTCATAATAGCATGAAAATGGCAATGTTTCTTTGTTCTCTAAAACCCAGTTGAATAGGCTTCCACATTCTATTTGCATACACTCGACGCATGTGACTGTGCTGTCACTGTCAACAGATGTTTGAATTCTTTATCCGTCGGATTTATGATCATCCGTCGGGTTTCCTTGTTGATCATCCATCGAGTGGCATTGTTGTTTATCCGTCGGGTAGCTTTCTGGCACTTGACTTCATTTCATTTATGCAGAATTACAAGACATCATCTATGTACAATTAATCAACCTATTCTGTATATTTAGTTAAAGTCAACATGACTTGAGTACTACTACATAATTTAAACAATGTGTATGCAGAAATGTGCTATAGACTTATTGTTACAAAAGCTACTCACTCGATGGATAATAAATCATCATCCGTCGGGACTATATTGAGTCATCTGTCGGGACTACAATCCTTATCCGTCGAGTGCTACATTTTTCACTTAGTAAAATCTACTAAGGTGTTTTGTTAATGAAATTATCAAGTTCATAACATATACACAACAAGAAGAAAGGTCTTAAATCCTGACGACAGGTCAGCATGTTCTAATTCAGACTATTAGTGTTAATTAATCTCTGAGTAAGCTTTATTGTTGCAATTAAGTGTCTCACTTAATTAATGATTAATGGTGGATTATCAGATAAACAAATTTCTATGGTTGTGTCTTGATATAACTGTATGTATTTTGTATTTACTTCCGCAATTTCCTCCACCGTCAAAATTAATTACTCAGTAATTGTTTCCTGTTCGAAGTCAAATTCGCTAGGTTACCTTCTTCATACAGGTGTGTTATACATATTTCTGAATAGTGAAGCTATAAAACCAGAAAAAATTCTATGACACAATTCATCATACACATAGTTTCACTGTGCACATCTCACACTTACTCTCTCGCACAAACTATTCACATCATGACAACTTTTGAAGTTTCACCACTCTTCAGTCAAACCACAATCATTCATGGAAACACATTTGGCACTAACAATTACTTAGCTCTGCTTACACATCAGCAGTTATCATCATCTTTTCATGATATTCAGGATTTTCTTCCTCTATGTCCAATTGGGTATGCTCTCATAAATCTTGTTAAGGTGTCATACAGGGCTGTCATGCAGGTCTGGAGTACAGCTGTGGTAAATCCAACACATACTGGCTTTTCCTTTGAGTATAAGGACCAAAGATATGAAGTTGATGCTGACATTCTGATTCAAGCCTTGAGATTGCCTGCTCTTGATGGTGCTCCTGATACTCATACCACTGAGCAACTGTTTAACATGCTCAGGACTTTAGGCTATCAAGGAGAAATCACAACCATTGGAAAACTGGCCAGGACCAAACTGAAAAGAGAGTGAAACTTTTTCTTTGACTGCATCAGTAGATGTTTCTTGGATAAGACAACATACTTTGATGCTCTTCCATCCACTTCCCTGAGAATTGGGTACTCTCTTCTTAACTCTGGTAATTTTGATTATGGTAATACTATATTACAGTTCATAATTGCTAGGATAGCAGATGCTTCAGGAGTAATAGGGTATATTAGGTTTTTGCAGCTGAATTTCAATTATTTATGCCCTAATGATATTTTTGATGATGATGAATTACTCCCTGTTTTTTAAATTTCTGAAAAAGCAATCATTGATCACATTAAAAGGGATGAAAAGAATAAATTTTCAGGACCACTATAATATTCCATATTTTTAAATATTATTATTATTATTATTTGAAGTTGTTTATGTGATTTTTATGTGAATTTTGGTGAATAATCTGGTAATTGGAGTGATGTTTTGGATGTTTATATGTGATATTCTTTGAGTATTCTAATTTTTATATGTTCAGAATAAAATATAGATAATTATGATATTTTCTGGTAATTTTTGGACTGTTATATGTTTTAAAACCTCATATAACAACTCCTTCCTAACCTAATCTGGATATTCTGAAACTCTTCCAACTTCAACTATTTTTACGTTCTTACAACCCGAAACTCTTCCAACAACTCCTTTCTAACCTAATCTGGATATTCTGAACATTTTCCGTATTTTAACTTTTTCAATCCGGATTACGGTTTGACCCGTACGAGTCCCAGCGTGAAATTTTCGATACGCTAATCATTTTATAGATCGATAAAAATCCGAATTCTCGGAAGGTGAGATAATATTACTTTATTTTTGTATAAAGTATTTTATAGGAAGCCCAGTTTTGATAATTATCCAAATCTGATACTAAATTGTATCATTTTTATAGTTACTTAGCGGCTAAGTAATCTATTTTCGGATCTAATATGATTCAATGAGATACTCGTTACGTGTTTAAACTGCATTTATATGAATTGATCTACAACCTGGACTAGTATTTATGTGCGTCTTTATCAAGATACTCGATTTATCTCGTTTTATGTCCAGTTGAGTGTATTTTATATATTTTTGGGGTTTTCTGTTAATTTAAGTATTGTTTTTGTTTTTCGAAAATAAACGGATCGGGACCCCACCGGGACATCAAAACCCACAAAATTCACGTTTTTATTTTTAAAAAAATTATTCGTATTTCAAATACACATTATTAGTGTATTTTTGAATTATTCGCAATTTGGGGGAATTTTGATACAAATTTTATATTTTATTTTTTTCAAAATTATTCCCCATAGTTATTATTTTGGGGTTTAATTATTTTAATTATAGGAATAAAAATACCCTTAATTTATTTTGGGGATATAATTTCTGTAAATATAAATGGCTGTATAATTTTTATTTTGTTCATTAAAATTCATAAAAATTCAGAAATTAAAAAGGAAATAAGAAATTCAAGAACAAGAGTTTGGGGGGTTCTTGAACCTCTAAAGATCAATCCATTGATTTCATATGATCCTGACTTCGGTTTTTGAAGCTCGAATATCGGAATCGAATTTCTCAAACCCTTCTATCCTGTCCTGTTCTCAGTTTTCATTGAGGTTATACGAATCAAAATTTTTGATTTTAATTACAATCGATTGAAATTGGATGTTTAATTTTGGGGTGGTTTTGATTGTTTTTTATGATAGTAATAGATTTATCTTCTTGTTTATAGTCGATTTATATATATATTTGGATTGATTATGTTCGGTTGTGTGTTAGTCAAACTCGGGTTGATGTTCTTCACTTTAACTTGATTTTACGGATTGTTGGCTGATTGTTTGATGTTAAGGACGATTGTGTTAGATTGTATATCGCATAAGCTTTATTTTCGTACATATATGGTTGAGTTTGGTATAAAAATGAAGCGAATCGTTAATTCGCCCGAAAGGACGAGCGTGAGTTTATCGTCCTGATCGGAATCGATGATTCAGTTATCGTTTGACATTGTTGTTGCGATTTTTGGAATCCTGGAGATGTGTTGAATTGGTTGGGGGTGAGAAACGCTAAAAACGAGCCTTATTAGACAATGTCTGGGCAGCCGGAGTATGGCCGGAGGCTTGAACGCCGACCGGAACCGGATTCTGGAGTTTCCAGAAAATGGCGAGATTTCGGCGACATTCAAACAAAAATCCGGCCATGTTCTTGGGGGCTGGCTCTATTTGATCTTCAAACTCCAAAACTCATTTACCAAAAGTTGTTTCTATTTTTATATTTTTTTTATTTAATCAAAAATCATTTTCAATTTCCTAAAAATCATTAATTTTAATTTCAAAAATCATTTAGTTGATATTTTAAATTCTAAAAATTATTTACTTAATTATTTTAAATTCCAAAAATTATTTCTCTTATTATTTTCAAAAATTTATATTAGTTTTAATTATTTATAATTTATTTTAATTGATTATTTATAGAATTAGTTAATTGGTTAATTCATTTAATCAATTAATTTTATTTATAAATAGTTAAATAAAATACAATTATTTATAATTAATTCAAATAAATCCTAAAAATTGTTTTTAAGCTTTTGAAAATTATATTTTTGGTATTTAAAAATCAATTATTATTATTAATTGATTTATTTTCAATTAATTCTTATTTTATTTATAATAAATAAACCGTTCGTCCGTTTAATACGAAACGAACGCGTACAGACTCAGAAAAATATTCCGCTTTCATTAAAAATACTTTCGAGACCCAAATTCTTTTGTTTCGAAAGGTCGCTTGTTTTATGAATCATTTTGAGTTGATTTTTAATCGATAAATCATATTTTGACCCAATTTCAGTTTTAAACATACCGAGTCAAACCTTTTGACGAACCGAGGTATGTGTTATATGAATTACGTGTACGTGAGTTATGTGCGTATGTGCTATGTGAATTATGTGTGTACGTGGGTCAATGGTCTTGTGTTTGGATGTCTTCTTTATATGTGGGCTATCGTATGGGTAGACAATAGGGTTTTGACGTGCAGTTTATCGAGTAAATATCGTTTAGACGATTAAAGTGTTATCTTTTAATTATAGATGCAGATCATTCGAGGCAATCAGAACCAGACGTTGGATAAAGAGTGAAATGGAATGGTATTGGATATCAGGCTTCTAGCAATCGCAGTAGCAGCATATCAGGAAAGTGTTGAAAAGAAAGATGGTAATGTTTTGAGACAGAATGTCAGAATAGATGCGTGTTTGCGAGTGTGACTAACTGCTAAAAATCCAAAGGCAAGTACCCCTGACTTCACTTATCATTCAAGTGACGTTTATTTTGAATCATATTATGCAAGTATCCCTATCATCAATTATTGTTTAAGTGATATTTGTTAGTCCCTAACAATGCAACAAGAATTATAAAAGGGGGCATTAAATGGAATTCTTGAACCTTTTTCAAAAATAAAAAGTGTTCTATCTTAATAATATATAAGTGATTGATTTGCAAAGTACGGAATAAGTAGTTAGTAAAATCAAAGCACAAGTAATAAAAAACACAAGTCTTTAAAAACTTTCTGGTGGATTTGAATGTATCAACCAGAGATATATATTATATCACGAGAACTCTGTGTAGCAAGAATTGCTCACAGCTGCTTACAAATATGAACAACTAAGTTTACATAGAAATGCTAAGAATGCAGCTTACAATTGTTTCTCTGAGAATTTCTTCTTAGTCTTGTTGTTGTTCTATTTGCTAATTCTTGGTTTATATATCACCAAGATTACAAAGTAATAAGACAAGATAATAAAACAAAACCTATCAAGTCTAATACTTTGCTGCTTCATTACTCTATTCCAGTATCTTTAAATATCTTTAAAATAGCATGGAAATGGCAATGCTTCTTTGTTCTCAAAAACCCAATTGAATAGGCTTCCACATTCCTTTTGCATACACTCGACGCATGTGACTGTGTTGTCACTGTCAACAGATGTTTGAATTGATTATCCGTCGAGTACATGATCATCCATCGGGATGCCTTGTTGATCATTCGTCGGGTAGCTTTGTTGATCATCCGTCGGGTAGCTATTTGGCACTTAACTTCATTTCATTTATGCAGAATTGCAAGACATCATCTATGTACAATTAACCAACCTATTCTGCATATCTAGTTAAAGTCAACATGACTTATATGCTACTAAAAATCTAAAAAAGGTGTTTGCAGAAATGTGCTACAGACTCATTATTACACAAGCTACTCACTCGATGGATAATAAATCATCATCCGTCGGGACTATATTGAGTCATCCATCGGGACTATATTCCTTATCCGTCGAGTGCTACATTTTTCACTAAGTAAAATATACTAAGGTATTTTGTTAATGAAATCATCATGTTCACAACATATTCACAACAATCTCCCCCAATTTATGTCTACTGGAATTGTAGCCATAAATAAAGAGAAACTTGATGATAACAAAACACCCTTAAAAATACAACTTTAAAAGGAAGTAGATAACAAAACACCCAATTTATGTACAAAGATTTGCTCACAGTCATTTTTCAAGGTGCTCCTCTATCCTGAGCAGATTAACCTATTTCCTTGAAGATCTGGATCTCTTTCCAAGCTTTCTGTTGTTTTCTTCTATCTAATTTTGGAGTTGTCTGTGGAATTCCAGTTCATCAAATTCTGAGAGATTTAACTTTTCTTGCATTTCTAAAAGAGTCTCATTGCTAGAGATGCTCAATTGGTCTTCTAATCTGAAAAATCTTCTAACTCCTTTGTCATCCATGAACTCCATCAGCCAGTAGGGCCTTAGATGTACTCTACTTCCTGTTTAAGGAATAGTTAGAGTCTTTGGGAGTGCATCTTTGGCTCTAATACTCCTCAGTTCTTCAATCTTCTTTAGAACAAGTCTTCTTGTTGTTACATTGAATCCAAAGTTCTTTTTGAAGGATGAATAAACTTTTATCAGCACAGATTGGCTTTCTTGAAGGATCCTGTGAAGTGGCCATTACATCTCTTTTCCTCCCTTGTACTCGAAAACTAACCTTTCAGGTAGATTCCTGTAGGCATCAATCCCTCTAACTTCTTCCAGTTCATCTAGATAGAGGTTTAGATCAGAGAATTCCTTGATGTCACATAAATACATGTAATCTCCCTTGTTGACTTTGGATTGAGCTTTAGTTAGAGATTTGGATTTGAGAGGTGATAATTTCACTTTCTTGACTACACTTGACTTTGTTCTCTTTGGCTTGTTAAGGATTGGCAAATTGAAGTCAGGAATTGGTAGACTTTCCCAGTCTATTGGTTCATCCTTAGGAACAATAGGTTCACCATGAATGTTCCTATAAGGATCCACCACCTTAATGTCTTCAAATACCACTGAGGGTTTTGATGCTTGAGTTGTAGTTGGAATGGATTCCTTGGGAAACTGATCCTCCAATTCCTTACCAACAAAGTTCAATTTCCTTTTTGTTCTTTTGGCCAATTCCTTGTATTTGTGAGATTTCTTCTGTTGTGGTTCAGCTTGTTTTTTTAGATCTTGAGATTCAGTGATTTCAGATGGCTTGGCAAAGATTTGCTGAGTGGTTTCACAGCTTGCAATTTGGCCAAGATAGTAGCTTGCTCTTTCTTTTGTTTGAGCCTTTTAGCATCTAGAGCAGTCTGCTTCTTTTCCTGCTTTAATCTTGCCTTTTCTTCTCTTTTTGCTTCAACAAATTGAGGGTGACCAGCTACCACACAAATTTCCTTGCCATTCCTGAAAACTTTGGCAATTCTTCTTTTCAAAGCTGAATCAGCTGGATCCTTATAGAAAGCAATGTATCTTGACAACAGTTTCTTCTCATCAGGCTTTGGTGTCTCATACACTGTATCTAAAGGGTTCTTTAAGGAAGATTTTGAGTAGTTCACATTTGGTTTCATGATGAGATCTGCCTTTGGAGATTTGATGCAGGATGTCTGGCCTTTTTCTAGATATTTCATACTCATTTCATTCACAGAGATTTGATTGACTTGATAGTGATGAATGACTGATTTTTCTGGCTTCTTTACTAACCCAAATTTCTTTTGTATATCCTCATCAATTTTCTCCCAGTTGATTGGACTCAACTGCTTTTTTTCAGCTGCTCTCAATGTGGCTGCTACTCCATTTATGAGATCAATATTTTTTGTTGTTGGTGGCTTGGTGAAAGTAATTGCAGGAACAATTACTTTACTGACTTGAATGTTGAGCTGTTTCTCCCCCTCACTTGATCCTTTCTCCCCCTTTTTGTTATCATCAAGTTGTGTGGGAGGGAGTTGAGCTGCCACCAGTTGTTGGAGTAATGCAGTTTGAGCTTCTTGATTGTCTAGTATCTTGGCCATTGACTTCTCTACAGCTAATAGTCTTGAGTCCATGGCCTCAACTTTCCTGTTTAGATCAGCCTCATTCCCTGAGTTTGTGAGCAATTTCAGTCATTGTGGTTGCAGGGAGTCTAGCATCCATCATTTCTATGACATCTTGCTTGACTTTAGAGATTTCCTGCTTGATTGCATCCACACTTTGACTATGTTGGAGGGCTTGAATCTTATGTAGTTGGAGTGCTTCAAGATGTGCCTTGAGTAGCTTCTTAGTGCTAGCATTGGAAGATGCCTGAATGGCTGCTTGGGTGTCATGAATTAGCTTGAATAAAGTGGATTGGAGATGTGAGTAGGAGCATTCTTTTGTGAGCATCCAGTCAGGAGTATCTTCATCTCCTCCTATGTCCATGCTATCTTCCTCACTATCACCACCATCATCCCCAAAAAAAGTCTCATCCAGTTCCAAATTATTGCCCATGTTGGAAGGCATGGCAGTGATTGCATCCTTTGCTTTTTATAAAGATTGTGTTGTATGGACCAAATTCAACAATCTTTTCAGCCTCCTCATTGCCCTGTACAGCTAAAGTTTGATAAGTTGTCACAGGGTGAGTAAATGTCTCAGCATCCAGGGAAATAGAATCTATGACAGCTTGATATTTTTGTTGAAATAGCCTTTCCCTTTCTGCATCATTGACATTCATTGACTCACTTGCAATGGATTCCAACCTTATCTCTCATGTACTTGTATTTCTCTCTAGATCTCTCTTTTGTTTCATCAAGGTCTCACCTTGGCTCCCCACCCTCACACCCTCACCTTCATCATCTAAGGTGGGACTCCTCACACATTCTTTTGCAAATTCTGAAGAAATGGATTGCATATTTTCACTCTTTTCCTCTCCTTTTTCCTGAGAGCAACCCAGACTCTCACTCATTTCACTCACATCCCTCAATCCTAGGAGTGATTGTATTACCACTAAGTCTTCTGCACTTAAGATAATTGATGAAATTTGAAGCTGTTTCGACGGATAAGGGATATTCATCGGGTTAGTGGTTTGACTATCCGACGGATAACTGCTGTTAAGCTTATCCGTCGGGATACAATCACTACTCGACGGATGAGCAATATCCATCGAGAGAGTAGAAATGAATGAGCTTGGAGTGCAAACTATTGTGGACTCTGTGCAGATTGATGAGAATTTTGGTACAGATGTCTCAATAGTTCCTGAAAGAATTGGAAAGTGAGCCAACAAATCATCCAAAACATGATGCTCACTTGCACTAGATTTTGGCTTCCCCAACAGAGTTAAAGAAGGGGAATCAGGAATTGATGTGTTGATCATATCCACATCCAGAGAGTTTGTGGGAGAATTTGGTGTTTGAGGTGCTTCTATTACTAGGGATTTTGGCTGTGACTCCATATTTATTGGAGCCACATCAAACTGACTTTGAGAAGGTGTCGTGATTGTGTCTTTAGCACCAGTTTGCACAGTGTGTGAACCCTGTGCATCCCCAAGGGTCTTTGGCTTCTTCTTTCTAGTATAGGTTTTGGGTGAGCTTGTGTCCCTTGCCCTTTTGGCCTGTGCTCCTGGTTGAGAGCTTTGTTCAATAGTCACATCCTTTTGGGAGGATGCTACTAGCAATGAGCTTATATCCTTATTAAGCACTGCAGTTTGTTGGGAAACTGCAGTGTGGCTAGGCTGGGAAACATTCACATCTCCAACCTTATCCTTAGTGTTTCTTTGAAGTTCACCCTGTCCCTCACCTTTCTTACCCACCTTCACACTCCCCTCTTTAGGATTTGTGGATTTTACAACTGGCATCTTTTGAGAGACATCAGAGGGGGCTTTCTTTGCTTTGGATTTAGAAACTTTTGTTGGTTTGGTAGCTTGGGTAGGCAACTCTTGGGTCATTGACACAGTTGCCATAGCTACACTAGAATGCAAAGAAATTTGTGAGGTTGGAATATTGGAGAAAGATGAACTTACCTCACTTACCTGAGGTGCCTCCATAACAGGAAAATAAAAGAGTGGTAACTCTTTGTGATGGTTTGACCTGTTCAGATCAGTAATTATTCTTCTTTGTTGAACCCAACAATCTACTTTGTTGAACCCAACAATCTACTTTGTTGGTTGGGTTCTCAAGCATAATATCCTCAGAGAGGTGGTTAGAAAGCATCATTAAAAATCTAGCATAATTAACATTTTTACCCCTCTTATTTAACTCCCCTAACTTAAACCCCAACTCAATTATGATAAGATCACTGAAGTTAAAAAATTTAACAGTAACAAGCATGTAAAGCATGTTAAGCATAGAGATATTGATAGAATCAAAATTAGTGATTTTACCAGGAAAGACCTTAGTAACTACATCACACAGATAACTCCACTCATTCCTAAGACCCAACCTCCTAATTTCACTTAATTTAGAAATAGGGAGTGCATAGTTCATGGAGTTAAGCATGTTAATAATGTGTGGTGAAGTTACAGTTTTATCAGGAATCTTGAAACATGCTTTGACAATGTCACTATTAACACAGAATTCCTTACCTTTAATAGTGAAAGTAATAGTCTTATCAGTTGTGTTGTATGTAGCAGTCGTCCACATCTCTTCAACAACCTCACAGTAGATGGTGGGTGATTCCAGCATGGCATAGTTAACTTTGCAGTTCTTGACAAAATCCATAATCTTGTGGTAGTCACCAGACTGTTGAATCCCCTTGTTCACAAGAGCAGTGAAGTTGTTCTTCTCATAAATAAATCCAGTTTGAGACATTATCTTGACGACAGGTGCCATTGTTAGAGAGTAAGAACTTGCAGAGAGAGAGTAAGTGCTTTTGAGAAAGAAAGAAATTAGAGCAGATGATTTGAGAGTGATAAAAGAAAAGCAATGAAAATGAATTAAGCTTTTATTAAAAATAACTATCAGAAATAAAAAAGTAAAATAAAGTAACCAATAAAATTACCCAAAATAGCCGTTTAAAAAAACACTGTAAAAATTCCATCACTTATCCGTCGTGTTATGCTTACAGACTGTAAGTATACTCGATGGATAATGTTCAGAGAATTAACGGCTGGGATTTAGACAATTCGATGGATGAGGATAAACAGTTATCCGTACAAATAGTATTTTGACGGATGATCAAACTCGATGGATAATGATCATCCGTCGAGATGTAAATTTTGAATTAGCCAGAATTTCATCCATGACTGAAAAATCAATTAAGTTTCTGGCTGCATTACAACTAGCAAATTATCTAATAAGATTTAAGATTAATTTAGCATACCTAACTCACTTACCAACCTTGAAAAGGTGGATTCATCCAGTGGCTTGGTAAATATATCTGCAAGCTGCTTTTCACTTGGAACAAAATGTAGTTCCACAGTACCATTCATTACACGTTCCCTTATGAAGTGGTACTTGATGTCTATGTGCTTTTTTCTTGAATGCTGTACTGGATTTTCAGTGATGGCAATTGCACTTGTGTTATCACAGAAAATAGGAATCCTTTCAACTTGCAGACCATAGTCTAACAATTTGTTTTTCATCCACAAAATATATGCACAGCAACTGCCAGCAGCAATATATTCAACTTCAACTGTAGAAGTAGAAACTGTATTTTGCTTTTTATTGAACCGGGACACAAGCTTGCTTTCTAGAAATTGACAGGTTCCTGTTGTACTTTTTCTATCAATTCTACAACCTGCATAATATGCATCTGAATAATCAGTTAGATCAAAACCAGAATCTCTAGGGTACCAAATGCCAAGTTTTGGTGTTCCCTTGAGATATCTGAAAATTCTCTTAATAGCTACTAAGTGAGATTCTCTAGGATCAGCCTAAAATCTAGCACACAAACATGTAGCAAACATTATATCTGGCCTACTAGTTGTTAAGTACAGAACTGAGCCAACCATGCCCCTATAACTTGAAATATCCACAGACTTTTCAGTAGTGTTTAATTCAAGCTTAGTTGCAGTGGCCATGAGAGTTTTTGCAGATGTGCAATCCATTAGATCAAACTTCTTCAAAAGATCATAAATGTATTTAGTTTGAATAATGAATATTTCATCACTAACTTGCTGTGTAGACATAACATTCATAGGCATAGAAGGCATGGTATTTATGTAGGAAAAATGAGGTGGCATAGATATCGAAGTAGGCATGGCAGTTTTGCAATTGACAGACAAATTATTTACACTTCCACACTTGACACAGATTTTTCTAGGAGCATATTTATCAGGTGTGTAGTTATTATGTTTGTTAATCCCTACTTTACCATTTCTATTGTTTTTCCTTTTAGCAGCTGTTTTAACCTCAATCTTTTCCAGTCTGTCACTCAATTGCTTGACAGTCATATGACCAACATTAGCATTTTTCTCCTTCTTCACTTGACTGGATTCTCCTGGAACAAAATTCTTGGAAACTGATCCATACTTTTCATTTAACTTGGCAAGTTTGGCTTTACTCACAGCTTCGCTCATAGCCGACGGATGAGTATTTATGTCACTCGACGGATAATCCTTTTGGTTATCCATCAGATGACTCTCATCATCCATCGAGTCCACATCTGTTAGAAATCCTTCAACTAAATTGGATTCCAGCTTCTCCTTATCCTTCTTTCAGGCTGCATCATAAAAGGACTCAATACCTTGAACTTTGGTGATTTGAGCATGAACATCTCTAGATGTTTTCGATGCCTTAATCACCTCCTATTCTCGTTCAAGCTGCTTCTTCAACATCTCTTCTTTCTTCAAGGACTCAGTTAATTCCTCCTTGGCAATCTTACACTCAATTCTCAATTTTTCAAATTCAATGAACTGAGACTCTAGCACATTATTCCTCTCACTTAAAAACAAATTGTTTTCTTTGATTTTAGCAATTTCCTTAGTAAGAGACTTAAGTGTAACACGCAAATGATATAATTCTGTAGACATGTCATTTATTGCATCATTACACTCAGATTTAGATAAATATGCAAGGTTAGTGGTGATTACCTGATTACCTGATTACTTGAAGAACTTGTCTCTGTTTCATCAGACTTGGCCATTAGGGCTAGATTGACATAGCTGACATCCTCATCCAGACCATCTGCTGCCCAGTCATTTTCTTGTGTTATGAAAGCCCTTTCCTTTTATTTGAGCAACTCAAAATATTTCTGTTTATAATCAACATGCTCAAACTTCTTTTTGTTGGAATCTGACTTTCTACACTCACTGGCAAAGTGTCCTGCTAAGCCACATTTGAAACATTTGAATTTTGATTTATCCACCATGTTTCTATTTGGCTTAGCTGCTCCAAAGTTCTTTTTGAACTTGAGCTTGGAAAATCTTCTGAAAAGAAATGCTAGATGTTCATCAATGTCATCCATATCATCTTTGTGGCGCCCTCCAAACCTGGGTCAGAAGTTTGGGGTCCACACACACACCTTATTTATAACCTGCTTATAATAATAATAAAGATAATAATAATATGCAGTGATCCTACTTACCAACTACCACGGACCGCAACAGGTTAAAGTATGCACACAAGCCGAACACACACTTATATTACAAACCGTTCAAATCCCAACTATCCAAACTCAGAACTGAGTATTAAACATTATTACAAACTTTTACAAACTTATATTATCCCAAAAGAAGCCTACTAGCTCAGCTCGGTCAACCTGAACCCCTAGCTCTCACTCTAGGCTGGGGATCCTCGTTACCAACCTGTTCCTTCTTAACTGGAAAAGAACATAAACAACATCGCACAAATGAGCTAACTAGC
This sequence comes from Apium graveolens, assembly GCF_009905375.1. Lineage (NCBI taxonomy): Eukaryota > Viridiplantae > Streptophyta > Magnoliopsida > Apiales > Apiaceae > Apium > Apium graveolens. The sequence continues at coordinate 31,000,039 of NC_133654.1, read as the reverse complement.
TCAGCAAGTCACAATGACAAAACTGAGAATAATGATCATCAGGTGAAAATGGTTACGATATCAACTGAACAATGAATTATGATTTAGAATTGGACATTATACTTTCATTTTAAAAACCAAGGTTAGGCTGCTGATCAGTCACGCACTAACCCCGAGCAAAGCACACAGCATTGCTCTAACTACTAGATCCAAGGCACACATTGGCCTAGTTTGACCATCATATGGTCTGACCACGAATCTGGTCCACAATTTTTATAAAAACAATCCAATTCTAGCATAATAATAGAATAAGCAATAATGAACAATAAAAAGAATCATTAACAACATTGGATGTTTCGTAATGAAATGGTTTCAGAGTTCATGAGGATCAATATGGCATTTTCAAAGCTTGGCTGTTGGGTAATGAAAGAATTGGATAACAAAGGAATCAGTGTTTCAAGGTTTCAAGGATTTTGCCTTTCAAAGCGTAGGATACCATGGTTTGAGTGTGAAGATAATTCGATTCAGTGTTTGGTATATAGTTTGTATGTATTTACAGAATGATATTGTATATTTGTGGTTCGGGTTTAGGTATACAACAATCAATGGTCTAGAAATAATCAGGTTTACGGCTCAAGATCAAAACTGAAATCAGGGTTTGGGTTTTAGTGCTTCAAAGCACTTGCAATTTAGAACAGGACTATCAATCACTACAATATCTCGAGAAAGTTCAGAACACTTGCCTGGTGTTAGCTTACTACACTGTACTCGCTTCCAATCTCAACCGCCTTACTCCTCAACTACCTTTTTCCCTTTCCTACGTTTTGCCTCTTCTGCTCACATATCATAAACATCTATCAATAATCAACTCATACGATTTTATTCAACACATACTTCTTGTAACGACCGAGAAATTACGCTTGTATTATATTATAATAATGATAGATTATGTGTATTATTATGTGATTAAATATGTTAAGTCATAAAACCTTAACTGCTATGTGTTATGTGTTGGCTGTTTTGATCCAAACGTGTTTTGGATATTTATCGAGTGTTTTATCGTCAGTTATATATTTTATATCAAAACCCGTACAGCTCAAAACTATATTTTAAAAGCCCGTATTTCAAACAAAATCATTGGCCCTATTTTGTTAAAAATGCCCTATACCATATCGCTATTCTGAACCCCTAGACGTTTTACAAATTTACCTTTTTCGTGAAAAACGACTTTTCCGGACCCCTTCGGGTACCAAAAACCCCACAAAAATCACATTTTTATTTTTATATGATCACGAAATTATCATATATCATTTTTCTTTGTATTTTTGTAATATTCACAATTTTTGAGAATTTTTAGCATTTATTTTGTAAATATTAAATATTTGAAAATTCAATATTAATACCCAAAAATTATAAAAATTGGGGCCAAATATTTTTATTAGGAGTGTAATTAGACCCTTAATTTTATTTAGGGGTATTATTTTCATAAATATAAATACCTGATTTATCATTAATTAATTCAGTTAATTACAATTAAAAATCAGGAAATTCAGAAAATTAGGAATTAGGGTTTTTGTTGGTGAAGAACAAGCAGAGAATCAAAGTCGATTTTGATCGTGATTCCGGAGTCCAAATCAGTCATGTGAGTACTCGTTTTGAAGCTTATGATCTGTAGTTTTCGATTATGTGATCGTTTTTCATGTTTGATTGATCGAATTTATATTCATATTTTCGGGTTTATTTCTCAAATTCGGGTTTTGATTTTGGTTAGTTATTAGAAGATTTTGATGCTGTAGTTGTGTAGATCGTCGTTTTAGCAATCGAACGGCACTGGTTTTGCGTTCGTTAGCTTCGGTTTCGTGCTCGCCGGAGTTTAGACGCCGCCGCCGTATTCTTCGCGTTTCCAGCTGCATTTCGACGAGTGTAGGGCGAGGGAAGGAGGAGGAAGGTGCTGGGGGCGTTGTGGATTGAAACCCCAGAAGAATCGTGCCTGAAAAATGGAGTTTCGTCGTGGATTGGCTCGCCGGAAAAATCCCCGCCGGCGTCGGGTTCTGGGTTGCAGGCCTGTTCTTGGCGACCCGAGTCGACCCGGTTTGCAACCCAGAAACGAACCGGGTTTGATCCCCTCAACCCTGAATCCATTTCCAGATTTTTGTTTCTGGATTTTCTATTATTTAATTTATATTTTATATCTCAGAAAATCATTTTATTAATTCTAAAAATCAATTAAAAATTAGTTTTAAATTCTGAAAAATAGTATTATTAATTTCTAAATTATTTTATTAATTTATAAATTCGAATTTAATTATTTAATTATTTATCTAATTATTTATTAGTTATATAATTAATTAATAATTAGGTAATTAATTAATAATTAGGTAATTAATTAATAATTAAGTAATTAATTAATAAATAAGGATTAAAATAATTAAATAATATGATTAATAATTCGATAATTAGTTAATATTACGAGTAGTGATTCGATAATGAGAATTATTATTCGAGCGTTAGTTATTCGAAGAATGTCGTAATAATTGTTTGTATCGTATAATTAAATACCGATAATTAATTGATTAGCGAATCGTATAAGTACAATAATAATAATGTAATGGTTCGATAATTATGTGAGAATTGCGAGTAGCTCGTATTTATACGAATAGTTAATCGTTGAGTAGATTATAATCCGAGCAGTTAGTAGTTATTCGATAAATAGCGTATCCGTTAATAGTATCGAGTGATTATTTGTAAATAATTGATTTAATCGAGTAAGTATTTTTAATTTTTAAATAAGTGTAATAAATAGTAATAAATCCTAATAATTAGGGATTAATTATTTTAAAATATAATAATTATTAATTAATTATTTAAAAGTTAAATTAAGGATTATTTAATTATAATTAATTATTTATAATTAATTATTAATTAATTAAATCTTGTTTAATTCATAATAATTAAACCGTTAGTCCGAATTGAGGAAAATGAAGACCCCTAGACTCAGAAAAATGAAATCAATCCAATAAAAATAGTTGTAAGTTATAATTTATTCCAGAAGAGAGTGGTTTTATGATAATTAATTGTTCATAGGCTCTATTAGGGGTAGAATCGAGTCGAATAAATCCCGAAAAATTGTAATAAAATCAGATAGAGTTAATTATTATAAATATGAGTCTAGTATCGATTCTAAAAATAATTATAAGTTTAAAAATTAATTATGTGCTTTATGTGCTATGTGCTTTACGTGATTATGTGAACCTTACGTGCTATATCATTATATGTGTATATATGCGAGTTGGATAGAAATGCATGGGTAGACTGATAAGGTTACGTGATATCAATTCGAGATACACGTATATAGTAAGTTATCTAAACGACTATCTTTCTATGTTTGGTTCAGTGTTAGCAAGGCAGAGCAAGCTAGGGACAGAAGGCGGTGAGTTAAACCAGGTTAAGTACGCGCAAGGCAAGTTTTTCCCCTATTCTAAATTCAGAATAGTGAATTATAATTCTTTTCTCATATCAGTTACCTTTGATAATTATTGTTCATATACACTGTTACCCAATTATTAATGCTTATTTCTATTTCATTTCGATTCTTGATTTCTCCCAATTTATTGAATCCCCTATTCATATTCCAATACTTTTACCCTTGTTACATATCCTCTGGTATATCCTGGTGTTGGGATATATCAAAAGCATTCCGATTATTCCGGATGCTATACCTTGGACTGGATGGTTACTATACGGGCTGGGTTTTACCCAGACCATTATTTAATAGGCCATAGTTGCCTGAGTACTCTTTATGTTGGTTGGGTCTATGCAGTTGGGTATAGATCCGTATTGTATCCTGACTGATCAGCGGGTTATAGTGCATATGTTAGTTCTTGTTTCCAGTCTTGTTCATTTGGCACTCGCCAGTATTGGCAAATTATTATCCTATACAGATTCAGATGGTTGTTCAAACCAGCAGCTTATTGGTTCATTTATTTCTCTCTCTTTATACTATATATACTGTTGCAGGCTTGTTGAGCAATTTTGGCTCATCCCCTTTTATTGTTATTCCTATTGTTTTACAGTTAAGGTAGAGAATGAAACCCATCAGGACCCGCGTAGTCAAGAAGAGAGTCAAGCAGCGGGACCCTCTTATACCAAGAGTGTTCCTTCCTATTCCCGAAGAGAGCTTTGAATTGCCAGATCAGGTGTAACAGGATAAGTAGAACTGTTGGGTTGAATAAAAGTTTTGTGTAGTTTGAATAAAAGTTGTGTGGTGAGAATGTAGATAGAATAAAGTTTTGTAATAAAGAGAGTTCATAAGACAGATTGTTTTATTTGGGTTTGTAATAAAGTGTAGTATGTGGTTCTTGTTTTCAACTCAACCCTTAAAAGATCCTGAGTAGTAATAGTTCGGGATAATTATTATATTTATATTCCGCTTGTGCAGGTTTAGTTTGTAGTCGTTGTTAATAATGCCCCAAATCTATACCCTGGATTTGGAGGGTGTTATACTTCTATCTACCCTTCGTTTTACCCAAATCCGATTAACGGATTGAAAGTTATGCAATAAACAAGTACACATCGAATATAGAGACCGACAGTCAACCAATAAATCACATATAACACATAATACGTCATATAATCAATGACATATCATTTATAAAGAAGTTTCGGGTCATAAATAGGCTTTCTGGTATTTAAAATGATTTTTAAAACATTTTTCAGAATTAAAACGGGTCGTTGGATCAATTTCCGGTTAATAAACAGGGTTCGGTTAGCCAATTTTGGCTTCGAAACAATTTTATAATAATTATCGAGCCTTGGAAATAATTTAGAATAATATTTTAAAGCTCGAAACTATTTTTTGGAATTTTTAAATCATTTTTAAATAATTAAATCTAATTAAATAATTATTTAAAATCAATTAATAATTAATTAAATCAATTAATCAATTAATTTTTGAATTAATTGACCAATTAATCAATTAAAGATTAACTGAAATTAATTAACTAAATAATTCAGATTTATTTTTAAATTAAAAATAATTTTTGGAATTAAAATAATAGTTTTTAGAATTTTCAGAAACTAAAAACGAATTTTTCTAATAAAAATAAATAGGAAATATGATTTTTAAACATTTTTAAAACAGGAATCCTAAATTTGCAAAGTCTGGAAACTTCAGGGACCTAACTGTATCGTCCCCAAAAGTTTAGGTACCAAACTGCAATTTTTACAGGGGGTCGCCGGAAAACACCCTGTCTCGCCGGAGAACACGATCCAGGGGTGCTCAGGCCACCACCACCTCCAGATCACAACTACACTTCACCAGGAACACACCCATGCCAACAAATCAACCTAACAGTCCCTGAGTTGGCTGGAATTTGACCGTGAAGTTTGCCGGTTTCCGGCGAACTTCGGAAATATTCAAAACACAACTCCCTTTTCTACATACCTCGTTGATTCATGAAACTTATACGAATGGATTGCAAATTTCACAGAGAACAGAACCCACTATATCACAACATCAATCTATTCCAGAATAAGAAATCCCCAAATTTCAATTAAGAACATTTATATGGGTTATAAACCCTAATTTTAAAAGTCGAAAATCAAACTCAAATTTGAACATGTTATTGAACTCCAAATCAGACGTATAATATATCAAAATCATCAGGAAAACAAGCTCTACAACATGCAATCATCAAATCATACAAACAATCATCCGAACAAAAATTCATATTTTTACTAAAATTAATTCGAAAATAAATAAAATTATAGAAAAATAACCTTGATTTCTGCAGGTGTATGGATTACAGAATCTGGTAGAGCTCTTCAAGACCTTCAGATTGGTTACTCGAGCTTTCCAAACCGAATTCAATAACACCTCCAAAAGCTTGTTTGATTCTTAGAACAGTTTATGAAATTAGGGTTTTTCTCTGAAAATTATATAATTATCTGTCTGCAAATGATTTTGATACGAAATAAAATACGGGTAAAGGCTATTTATATTTACGGAAAATTAGTATCCTGTTGGATCATTCCGGATATAAAACGGTACGTTTATTTATAAAAACTGATCCAAACGGTATCGGTTTTCGGGATAATTATCCAAATCAGTACAATTTGTACTGCGGTCTTGGTCTCAGCGCCTGGTTACACTTACTACAAAGTGATAATTGTGATAGTTTAATAAAAAGCTCCCGTTTATCGAAAATACGAGTTTTATTGATTTACCGAAACGAATATTGTATCGAAAATTTTGCGCCGGGACCCGCGCAAGACAAACCGTACGCCGGATCGAAAAAGTCGAAACATGGAAAATGCTCGGAATATTACAATTAGGTTAGGAAGGAGTTCTTGGAAGAGTTTCGGGTTCCAAAAACGTAACAACGGGTGACGTCGGTTGGTTCCCGTTTTTATAAAATAGATTTTAAATACACGGAAAAAGATTTTATAAATTTCATATGATTCTTATAAATTCATAAATCATCATAAAAATAATTAGAAAGATATGACAATTATCTATATTTTATTTTGGACATATAAAAATTAAAATACTCAATTAATATTATTTTTGAATATCCAACTACAGATAACATTTAACAATTAATTCACAGAATAGATACTGAACACATATAATAATTATTTAATAGCAAAATAATTACATGATATATCCCGGATATTACATCCTTCCCCCCTTAAAAGGATTCTGTCCTTAGAATCTCCTAAGAAAACAAATGAGGGTACTTTTCTCTCATATCACTTTCTAACTCCCAGGTTGACTCTTCAACCTTTGGGTTTCTCCACAAAACTCTTACTAACTTTACCACTTTATTTCTTAATAGTTTCTCTCTCTCCTCTAGAATCTCTACCGGACTTTCTACATATGACAAATCCGCCTGAAGCTCTATTGGCTCATATTCTATTACATGCCTGGAGTCTGGATTGTACTTCTTAAGCATTGATACGTGAAAAACATTGTGAATGTGCTCCATGTGCGGTGGTAACGCCAACTCGTAAGCTACTTTTCCAACGTGCTTTAGGATCTCAAAAGGTCCGACATATCTTGGACTTAGCTTTCCCTTCTTCCCAAACCTTGTTAGTCCTTTCCACGGTGATACTTTCAGTAATACCAAGCTTCCTTCTTCAAATTCCATGTCTTTCCTTGACTGGTCTGCGTATTTCCTCTGATGATCTTGTGCGGCTATCAATCTCTTCTGGATAATTTCAGCAACTTCCTTTGTCTGCTGTACCAGTTCAGGTCCAAGTATCTTGCGTTCTCCTACTTCATCCCAATATACTAGAGATCTGCATTTGCGTCCATAAAGGGCTTCATAGGGTGGTATACCAATACTGGCGTGATAACTGTTGTTATAAGCAAACTCTACCAGGGGTAAATGCTCGTCCCAACTTCCTTTGAAATCAATAGCACAAACGCGTAACATGTCCGCGATTGTCTGGATCGTTCTTTTACTTTGGCCATCCGTCTGGGGGTGATAGGCCGTACTCATATTCAGTCTTGTTCCCAAACATTCTTGAAAACTCTTCCAAAATCTCGAGTTAAATCTTGGATCTCGATCAGATACGATAGACACATGAACTCCATGACGAACTACGATTTCCTTCAGGTACATATGGACTAACTTGTCGAGCGAAAATCTTTCATTTATAGGCAGAAAATGAGCTGACTTGGTAAGTCTATCCACTATAACCCAAATGGCATCATGATTAGCCCTTGTCCTTGGTAATCCAACTATAAAATCCATGGCAATATGTTCCCATTTCCACTCTGGAATCTCCAATGGCTGTAACAATCCACTTGGTCTCTGATGCTCTGCTTTAACTCTCTGACAGGTATAACATTTGCTAACCCATTCCGCAATTTTCCTCTTCATGTCTGGCCACCAATAATTCTTCTTTAAATCTCTGTACATTTTGGTACTCCCTGGATGGATGAAATATCTTGAACTATGTGCCTCTTGTAAAATTTCATTTTTCAGCTCCGTCACTGGTGGAATCCAAATTCTAGATGAAAACCTCAGAATACCTTGATCATCCTTTTGTGTGCATAACTCTTCACCTACCAAACAATTTATATCTTGATCCATTACATCTTCCTGACCTTTCTTTATTTTCTCCAGCAACTTCGGCTGGAAAGTCATACTGTACACTTTCGCTTCTTCAGGCTTGCAAACTCTAATCTCCAATTCCAATCTCTGAAATTCCTTATATATCTCTTCCGGTACTGATAACTCATTTAACCTTTCCTTCCGACTTAACGCGTCCGCTACAACCTTCGCTTTACCGGGATGATAATTAATCGAGCAATCATAATCTTTGATCAATTCTAACCATCTCCTTTGCCTCATATTAAGTTCCTTCTAGGTGAATATATACTTCAAACTTTTGTGATCCGTATAAATCTCACACTTCTCTCCATAAAGGTAATGTCTCTAGATCTTTAAAGCAAACACTATGGCTGCTAGCTCCAAATCATGAGTATGATACTTCTGTTCGTGTAGTTTCAATTGCCTTGACGCGTACACAATCACCTTGTCGTGCTGCATTAGAACACATCCTAATCCTTTGTGAGAAGCATCGCTATAAATTATGAAATTCCCTTGATCGTCTGGAAGTGACAAAACAGGAGTCATGATTAATCTTCGCTTCAACTCCTGAAAACTCTCTTCGCACTTATCATTCCATATAAACATTTCATTCTTTCGTGTAAGCTTTGTAAATGGTGTTGCAATTCTTGAGAAATTCTGGACGAATCGTCGATAATATCCTGCCAATCCCAAGAAACTTCTTACCTCGGTGGGTGTTCTCGGTCTTTCCCAATTCGTAATTGCCTCGATCTTTGCCGGGTCCACTTTGATCCCTTCATTACTAACTATGTGTCCTAAGAACTGAACTTCCTGTAGCCAAAACTCACACTTCAAGAATTTAGCATATAACTTCTTTTTCCTTAAAATCTCCAAAGTTGTTCTTAAATGTTCCGCATGATCCTCTTCCGTCTTTGAATAGATCAAAATATCGTCTATAAATACAATAACGAACTTGTCCAAATATTCCTTGAAAATTCTGTTCATCAGGTCCATAAATGCTGCCGGGGCATTGGTCAATCCAAAAGACATTACTAAAAATTCATAATGTCCGTACCTTGTTCGGAAAGCTGTCTTTGGTATATCTTCTGGCTTGATCTTCAGTTGATGATATCCCGATCTTAAATCAATTTTGGAGAAATACTTGGCTCCCTTCAATTGGTCAAACAAATCATCGATTCTAGGTAACGGATACTTGTTCTTGATTGTAAGCTTATTGAGCTCCCTATAGTCAATGCACAGTCTCATGCTTCCATCTTTCTTCTTGACAAATAATACCGGTGCTCCCCACAGGGACACACTGGGTCTGATTACTCCTTTCTCTAACAGCTCTTGCAATTGCTTTACTAACTCTTTCATCTCAACGGGTGTCATTCTATACGGGGCCTTGGATACTGGTTCTGTTCCAGGTGCTAAGTCGATCGCAAATTCAATTTCTCTATCTGGAGGAAGTCCTGGTAATTCGTCGGGAAACACGTCTGGAATTCATTTACTACTGGAATATCTTCAATTTTTGCTGGTTCCTAACTTCTATCGATCACATATGCTACGAAATGCTCGCATCCTTGCCGTAATAACTTCTTAGCTTGAATCATTGTTAAGAACTTCTTTACTTGCTTCTGGCCCTTGAACGTTACTATCCTTTCGTCTGGCGTTTTCACCATTACCTTCTTATTTCGACAATCTATCTAGGTATCATGCTTAGATAACCAATCCATCCCTAATATAATGTCAAATTCTCCTAACTTAAATGGTATCAAATATACACAAAATTTACTACCAGAGATCTCAATCTCACAATTCCCATAAACTTGAGTAACAGATATACGTTCTTGATTTGCTAATTCCACCGTCATTATTTCATTTAAATACTCAACTGGACAATTTAACTTACTAACAAAATCCTGTGAAATAAACGATCGAGTTGCTCCCGAATCTATTAACACTTTGGCACATAAAGAATTCACATTAAGCGTACCTGTCACGACATCCGTATCCTGGATAGCATCCTTCACATACATGTCAAAAACTCTAGCCCTTGGAGTCTCATTCACTGTTGGGGTAGATCCCATAATCCTCAATGCATTACTGACTGGGGTTGGTGTCTTGCAATCCCTGGCCATATATCCTGGATTTCCACATTTGAAGCACGTAAATCCAATGGCTGGAACCTTCGATGCTGGATTCCGGATAGAATGATCCTTATTTGCTGGCTCTCTTGCTGGCTGATTTCGGCACTCCCTCGAATAGTGCCCTTTCTGGTTGCATTTGAAACATACCACATTCAACTTATTACAAACTCCTCCATGCTTCTTTCCACAAACTTGACAATCTGGAAAAGTTAGTCTCAACTGATTTGGCTGATTCACATTAACTGGACGGTTGCCTTGGCCTCCGTCGCCTGCATTCTGTCTCCTGAAATTAAAATTTCTCCCTGGCTGAAACTTGCCCTTCTTAAAATTTGGAAACTTCCCTGGTTGTAACTGACCCTCACTTCCCTCAACTTTCCTTTTCTTACTTTCCTTTTCTTAATTTCCTTTTCCTTCTATGACATCTAACTTTCCGTCTCCGCAATCATGGCCTTCTGTACCACTCCTGCATAGGTCTCCAATTCAAAAATAGCTACCTTCCCTCTGATCCATGGCTTCAAGCCTTGCTGGAATCTCTTAGCTTTCTTCCTGTCAGTATCCACATACGACGGCACATACCTTGACAATTCTTCAAACTTACTTTCATAATCTGCCACCGACATAGTTCCTTGCTTCAATTCTAAAAACTTCAGCTCCATCCGATCCTGGACAAACTGAGGAAAATACTTTTCTAGAAACAATTCCTTAAACCTCTCCCAAGTAATAGCATTTGTACCTTCCAATGTCTTCACCATCTCCCACCAATAGGTGGCCTCATTCTTCAAATAGTAACTTGCAAACTCAACCTTCTGCTCCTCTTTCACTTTTACCAAGGCAAATGCCTTCTCTATTTCCTTTAACCACACATTTGCTTCAATCGGCTCTAAGGAACCCTTGAATTCTGGTGGATTTATTGCTTGAAAAGTTTTGAAAGTTACCTGGGGATTGGTCTGTCTTTGTTGTTGTTCTGCCAAGTGAACTGTTTGTTGGGCCAAGATTTGAAGAATCTGGGCTATTGCTGGGTCTATGGGTCCTGGGTTCACATTCGGGTTTGTATCGTCTTGGTTGTTATTGTTGTTATTGGTTTCTTCATTTTGGGTGTTGGTGCGGGTATTTCTTCTGGGAGGCATTTTCTGTAAAGAATCAAACAACTTATTTAGCTTTTGAATCAAATCTTTTGCATAAAAGAAAAGTTTTGTAAAACAGAAATATCTTTTTTTGAAAACAGTTGTAACTAAGTAAATTGCATGCTTCTTTATAGAATATAAACAGTTATGGAAAATAGGGTACATGGTATTACAGGGTATAACTGGTGCAATAAATAAGGTAAAGTAAAATAGGTGCAATAAAGGAAATGACAGTAATGGAAAGAAAAAAGTACTGATATATATAGATCAAAAGTTTTGGGTAGTACAAGCGTAAAGACGCTTCGAAAGTAAAAGCAAAAGGGTACAATAACCTACTCACTAGTCAACATAGCTAGTCTGTAAATACAACTCAAAAGCTTACTGATACACACTACACACTACTGTACATACTATATAACCATAACAACACTGCTCAGCATCTCTATCTCTGGATCTCTGACTCATGGCAGGTCTGGACCTCCAATCTCCTCAGGCTCTTCTAGAACCCACTTAGCCCACTCCACTAAGAAATCAGGGGTGATGTCCTAATATGTAGCCTCAGCAATCCTCACTGCAGCTATCCTACGAAACGCCTGTAGCCTCTCTCCGAGTCGCCTCTCATCACTCCCAACCTCTCTGGTATGCATAATATGTAGTAACTCCTGAATCTGACCCTGAAGGAACCGCTGCTCCATAAGGCATGCCTCAAATTGATGATATGGGACAGGATATGAAGAGAACTGGAAACGTACTCCTGTGACTGAATGACCAGTAAAGCCTGAATCAGTAGGTGGGGGTCCTCTAACAGGGGGCCTCATGCCTGGGGGTGGAATACCTGCAGTGGTCCGGGCTGCAACACAGGTGGAGGTAGAATATCCAATGTTGGTGGAATAACAGGACGTGGATCCGGTGATGGCGCTCCAACTGAAGGCTCTGAGTGATCAGCTGATACGGGAATAAAAGAGTCGGTCATCACTGCCATCTGAAATTATATCGTAATATAAGAATCTCGAACCACGACGCGAATTATACTAATACCGGTTATACCGTAACACTCAACCTCTCGACATTCTATCATTGTATTCCTTACTTCGAATCCTAACCCTCTACCCATTCCCGTCAACCTAGGCTTGTATCAGTGACTTATAACCTGTAGCTCTGATACCAAACCGGTGGCGCCCTCCAAACCCGGGTCAGAAGTTTGGGGTCCACACATACACCTTATTTATAACCTGCTTATAACAATAATAAAGATAATAATAATATGCAGTGACCCTACTTACCAACTACCACGGACTGCAACAGGTTAAAGTATGCACACAAGCCGAACACACACTTATATTACAAACCGTTCAAATCCCAACTATCCAAACTCAGAACTGAGTATTAAACATTATTACAAACTTTTACAAACTTATATTATCCCAAAAGAATCCTACTAGCTCAGCTCGATCAACCTGAACCCCTAGCTCTCGCGATGGACTGGGGATCCTCGTTACCAACCTGTTCCTTTTTAACTGGAAAAGAACATAAACAACATCGCACAAATGAGCTAACTAGCTCAGCAAGTCACAATGACAAAACTGAGAATAATGATCATCAGGTGAAAATGGTTACGATATCAACTGAACAATGAATTATGATTTAGAATTGGACATTATACTTTCATTTTAAGAACCAAGGTTAGGCTGCTGATCAGTCACGCACTAACCCCGAGCAAAGCACACAGCATTGCTCTAACTACTGGATCCAAGGCACACATTGGCCTAGTTTGACCATCACATGGTCTAACCACGAATCTGGTCCACAATTTTTATAAAAACAATCCAATTCTAGCATAATAACAGAATAAGCAATAATAAACAATAAACAAAATCATTAACAACATTGGATGTTTCGTAATGAAATGGTTTCAGAGTTCATGAGGATCAATATGGCATTTTCAAAGCTTGGCTGTTGGGTAATGAAAGAATTGGATAACAAAGGAATCAGTGTTTCAAGGTTTCAAGGATTTTGCCTTTCAAAGCGTAGGATATCATGGTTTGAGTGTGAAGATAATTCGATTCAGTGTTTGGTATATAGTTTGTATGTATTTGCAGAATGATATTGTATATTTGTGGTTCGGGTTTAGGTATACAACAATCAATGGTCTAGAAATAATCAGGTTTACGGCTCAAGATCAAAACTGGAATCAGGGTTTGGGTTTTAGTGCTTCAATGCACTTGCAATTTAGAACAGGACTATCAATCACTACAATATCTCGAGAAAGTTCAGATCACTTGCCTGGTGTTAGCTTACTACACTGAACTCGCTTCCAATCTCAACCGCCTTACTCCTCAACTACCTGTTTCCCTTTCCTACGTTTTGCCTCTTCTGCTCACATATCATAAGCATCTATCAATAATTAACTCATACGATTCTATTCAACACATACTTCTATCTACCCTTCGTTTTACCCAAATCCGATTAACGGATTGAAAGTTATGCAATAAACAAGTACACATCGATATAGAGACCGATAGTCAACCAACAAATCACATATAACACATAATACGTCACATAATCAATGACATATCATTTATAAAGAAGTTTCATGTCATAAATAGGCTTTCTGGTATTTAAAATGATTTTTAAAACATTTTTCAGAATTAAAACGGGTCTTTGAATCAATTTCGGGTTAATAAACAGGGTTCGGTTAGCCAATTCTGGCTTCGAAACAATTTTATAATAATTATCGAGTCTTGGAAATAATTTAGAATAATATTTTAAAGCTCAAAACTATTTTTCGTAATTTTTAAATCATTTTTAAATAATTAAATCTAATTAAATAATTATTTAAAATCAATTAATAATTAATTAAATCAATTAATCAATTAATTTTCGAATTAATTGACCAATTAATCAATTAAAATTAACTAAAATTAATTAACTAAATAATTCAGATTTATTTTTGAATTAAAAATAATTTTCGGAATTAAAATAATAGTTTTTAGAATTTTCAGAAATTAAAAATGAATTTTTCTAATAAAAATAAATAGGAAATATGATTTTTAAACATTTTTAAAACAGGAATCCTAAATTTGCAAAGTCCGGAAACTTCAGGGACCTAACTATATCGTCCCCAAAAGTTCAGGTACCAAACTGCAATTTTTACAGGGGTTCGCCGGAAAACACCCTGTCTCGCCGGAGAACACGATCCAGGGGTGCTCAGGCCACCACCACCTCTAGATCACAACTACACTTCACCAGGAACACACCCATGCCAACAAATCAACCTAACAGTCCCTGAATTGGCCGGAATTTGGCCGTGAAGTTTGCCGGTTTCCGGCGAACTTCGGAAATATTCAAAACACAACTCCCTTCTCTACAGACCTCGTTGATTCATGAAACTTATACGACTGGATTGCAAATTTCACAGAGAACAGAACCCACTATATCACAACATCAATCTATTCCAGAATAAGAAACCCCCAAATTTCAATTAAGAACATTCATATGGGTTATAAACCCTAATTTTAAAATTCGAAAATAAAACTCAAATTTGAACATGTTATTGAACTCCAAATCAGACGTATAATATATCAAAATCATCAGGAAAACAAGCTCTACAACATGCAATCATCAAATCATACAACAATCATCCGAACAAAAATTCATATTTTTACTAAAATTAATTCGAAAGTAAATAAAATTATAGAAAAATAACCTTGATTTCTGCAGGTGTATGGATTACAGAATCTGGTAGAGCTCTTCATGACCTTCAGATTGGTTACTCGAGCTTTCCAAACCGAATTCAATAACACCTCCAAAAGCTTGTTTGATTCTTAGAACAGTTTATGAAATTAGGGTTTTTCTCTGAAAATTATATAATTATCTGTCTGCAAATAATTTTGATACGAAATAAAATACGGGTAAAGGCTATTACATTTACGGAAAATTAGTATCCCGTTGGATCATTTCGGATATAAAACGGTACGTTTATTTATAAAAACTGATCCAAACGGTATCGGTTTTCGGGATAATTATCCAAATCGTACAATTTGTACTGCGGTCTTGGTCTCAGCGCCTGGTTACACGTACTACAAAGTGATAATTGTGATAGTTTAATAAAAAGCTCCCGTTTATCGAAAATACGAGTTTTATTGATTTACCGACACGAATATTATATCGAAAATGTTGCGCCGGGACCCGCGCAGGACAAACCGTATGCCGGATCGAAAAAGTCGAAACATGGAAAATGCTCGGAATATTACAATTAGGTTAGGAAGGAGTTATCGGAAGAGTTTCGGGTTCCAAAAACGTAACAACGGGTGACGTCGGTTGGTTCCCGTTTTTATAAAATAGATTTTAAATACCCGAAAAAAGAATTTATAAATTTCATATGATTCTTATAAATTCATAAATCATCATAAAAATAATTAGGAAGATATGACAATTATCTATATTTTATTTTGGACATATAAAAATTAAAATACTCAATTAATATTATTTTTGAATATCCAAATACAGATAACATTTAACAATTAATTCACAGAATAGATACTGAACACATATAATAATTATTTAATAGAAAAATAATTACATGATATATCCCGGATATTACAATCTTGGCTCAAAGAATCTTCATTTTCTGCTGCCAGCCCCTTGCCCTTGTTTTCACAGACCTTTGATGTTGACTCAACAGCTTCCATCTTCATCTCCTTCTCTTTCTCTAACTCAGCAACTAGTGCAATGGGCCCTCCTTTCTTCTTTCCTCTCTCCATCCTCTCATCTTGCTCTATTTCAAGCTCATAAGTTTTCAGGATACCATACAGTCTCTCCAAAGTAAACTCCTTGTAATCTTGAGAGTTTCTCAATGAGACTGTCATTGGTTTCCATTCCTTTGGAAAAGATCTAAGGAACTTAAGATTGGAGTCTTTTGTTTGATAAACTCTTCCATGCAAATTCAGAGCATTTAGTAGTTTTTTAAATCTACTAAAAATGTCAGCGAGAGACTCACTATCTTCACTATGAAAGTGCTCATATTGCTGAATTAGCAGCTGCATCTTATTTTCCCTGACTTGTTCAGTGCCATCACAGATAATCAGTATTGTATCCCAAACTTCCTTGGCATTTTTGCAATTGATGATGTTGTCAAACATGTCACCATCAACTACATTGAACAGAATATTCATGGCCTTCTTGTCCTTCCTGACTTGTTCAATATCAGGTTCTAACCATTTATGCCTTGGCTTGGGAACTGATGGCTCATTTCCAGTTGCAGCTCTCATTGGAACATGAGGACCTCTTTCTATGCAATCCACATAGGCCTCATCTTGAGAGAGTAAATGAAGATGCATCTTTACCTTCCAGTGATGGTAATTATCTTTATCCAGAAAAGGAATCTTGACTCCAACATCCTTCTTGTTCATCTTGTTCTTTGTTGTGATCTTTAAACTCTTTGTTCTTCAAGAGCTGGCTCTGATACCAATTGTTAGTCCCTGAAAATGCAACAAGAATTACAAAAGGGGGGGTTGAATGGAATTCTTGAACCTTTTTCAAAAATAAAAAGTGTTTTATCTTAATAATATATAAGTGTTTGAGTTGCAAAGTGCGGAATAAGAAGTTATTAAAATCAAAGCACAAGTCTTTAAAAACTTTCTGGTGGATTTGAATGTATCCACTAGAGATATATATTATATCACGAGAACTCTGTGTAGCAAGAATTTCTCACAGCTGCTTACAAATATGAACAACTAAGTTTACAGAGAAATGCTAAGGATGCAGCTTACAATTATTTCTCTGAGAATTTTTTCTTAGTCTTGTTGTTGTTCTATTTGCTACTTCTTGGTTTATATATCACCAAGATTACAAAGTAATAAGACAAGATAATAAAATAAAACCTATCAAGTCTAATACTTTGCTGCTTCATTACTCTATTCCAATATCTTTAAATATCTTCAAAATAGCATGGAAATGGCAATGCTTAATTGTTCTCAAAAACCCGGTTGAATAGGCTTCCACATTCCTTTTGCATACACTCGACGCATGTGACTGTGTTGTCACTGTCAACAGATGTTTGAATTGATTATCCGTCGGGTACATGATCATCTGTCGGGTTGCCTTGTTGATCATCCGTCGGGTAGCTTTGTTGATCATCCGTCGGGTAGCTATTTGGCACTAAACTTCATTTCATTTATGCAGAATTACAAGACATCATCTATGTACAATTAACCAACCTATTATACATATCTAGTTAAAGTCAACATGACTTATATGCTACTACAGAATCTAAACAAAGGTGTTTGCAGAATTGTGCTACAGACTCATTATTACACAAGCTACTCACTCGATGGATAATAAATCATCATCCGTCGGGACTATATTGAGTCATCCGTCGGGACTATATTCCTTATTCGTCGAGTGCTACATTTTTCACTAAGCAAAATCTACTAAGGTGTTTTGTTAATGAAATCATCAAGTTCACAACATATTCACAACAATATTTATTTTAAATCTTCTTATGCAAGTATTGCTTTCCCCATTCTCAGTTCAAAATAGATAAATGTTTTACATATCACTGAATTAAAATGCTTATCATGCAAGTACCCTCTGTTATTCTATATTC
Organism: Apium graveolens; assembly: GCF_009905375.1. Classification (NCBI taxonomy): domain Eukaryota; kingdom Viridiplantae; phylum Streptophyta; class Magnoliopsida; order Apiales; family Apiaceae; genus Apium; species Apium graveolens. The sequence continues at coordinate 30,982,101 of NC_133654.1, read as the reverse complement.
AGAATAGTAAATGTTTTACTTATCAAATTACTGGATTTATAAATATTTTGGATTTTGAGAAAGATGATTTTGTTGCGAGGATTTCTGCCCAAGTGAATGAGGGAATAAAATTATTTAGGATGTCGATTGATTCAGCTCCTTTTTAAATAAAAAGGTTTTTAAGATTGGAATGGTTACTGGTTACTGGTTACAGCGTAGGTTTTCGAGATATCGGTCCAGCTGTAATATCTTTCAAGGCGAGTATATGCCTTTTATGGCGCCCAATAGGTACCGTATGGCTGCGGGATACGGGTAGTACCTATACTTACGGTATGGCTACGGGATACCGGTGTTGTTTCGCGACTGATCATCGGAAGCAGCATGAAATATAATTGGTTCCAATCTAAACTGTTGTTTCTAAATTGTTTTGATATTTATATAATAAATGGTTTATTAACAGATTCTGTTTTGGAATAATGGTAAGATGTAGTTTTGATTCAGATTCTGATTTATGCTGATACATTATTGTTAAATATCAAAGGTGGTATTAGTATAGATGATTGATGTTGACTTCAGTATGGGATGTTGTGAGCATCAAAGTTCGTATTGATATCTAATTTGATATGACAGCAAAATAAGTATTAATTTCAAGAGTTCGGTTTTGAGTAAAGTTTATAATTCAATCCATAATCATTGTTTCATGTTATTGTGGTTTACGATATTTCCGTAAACACTGTTTTACGAGTTTTATTCTCGTCAAGATTCAAAGTATTGCTGAAGCATTTCGCTCAAAAATATCAAAATAGTTTTGATTACAATTAAGTGTAAGTTCTATTGTGTGAAATTGTTTATATTATATTATATTATAATTGTGTTATTTTATAGTTGGGCCTAGTATACTTCTTTTCAAAGTTATACTAGCGGGTTAGTATTGAACTGGAATTTATTGAAAAGAGTTTTAAAAGAAAGTGAAAAATTTATTTATGGAATTTGGATTTCTTGTTTCTAGAACTGTAACCTTAAAAGATCTTGGATTAGTTTGGGGTCATAGATGCTAAATATCTTCCGCTAGCATTTATTTATTAATTAAACAGATTATTTTTGGTTGAGATTTCATAGTGACGATCAAATCCTCTGACCCCGGATTTGGGGGCGTTACAACCACCCTTTCTTCCTAGAGAGGTCAGGCAATTTCTGTTAAGAAATAGACCTACTCCTATACAAGTGCCTGCAAATCCTGATGCTGGCACCTCTATCACAGTTCCTGATGCTAAGACTCAAGAAATCACCCATCTTGTTTCTAACCCAAGCATTTCTTCTTCCAAACAGCAAACACAACAAACCTCTAAATTAGCCTCCTCTGCTGTCTCTCAAAAGACATCAGTTGTAACAAAGAAAAGACTGTTTAAGAAATTTGTCACATCTAGACAGAAAGCTAAACAAGTCTCACTGAGTGAGAGTGAGAAGAAAGAAGACTGCTTTTCAATCAGGAAAATAAGACTGATCATTCAAGAAGATTCTGAATCAGATGATCATATGCCAATAAGGTCCCTGTCAAAAATCAAGAAGTCCATTGATCAAAATCCTGATGACTTGATTGACACTACTGGAATCAAGGAGCCAACTACTGATGCTAGTGTTCTGCTTGACAAGCTTCCAGTAATTGAAGCAACTGCTGAAAACAAGAAAACTGCAAAGAGCCAGTTGAGAAGAAGAAGTAAAGAAGTAGTTGGATATATCAGAAAGAAGAAGAAGACTCGGCCTCTTGACAAGGATGTTAGTACACAATAACCTAGGTCTCAAAGGGATTTAGCAACTGTAACACATCCAGTCACACAAGAACCATCTTCTCAAAGGGAAGATGCAGACACTGAGGCTGCACAAATCATTGTTAATATTGCTCAGAGTGATCTTCTTGCAGACTCTGTTCAACTACTCCAGGAAAAGCAAATTCATCAGGAGATACTGTCATGAGTGGATGCAATCATTGATGATCCTATTTTTGTGAGGAGCTCACAAGAACCTTCACCAAGCATTGTTGAAGCAGCTCACATGTCTCAGACTCCACAAGAACCATCAGTTCAAAGTACTGATGCTGGTCTTTCACACACTCCTGATAGATCAAATACTGAAGATACAACAGCTCCTACTGAGAATCATCTTTCAACTACACTAGCTACAATTGATGATCCATTACTAGTTGCTAGTTTGAAAAAACATCCTGATGTGCTGTTTGTTCCTCCACTTTCATCACTTCCACTTGAGGAATCACCTTCAGCTATTGCTAACTTCTCATAAATTCTCATGTTTGTATGATTATAAATAGTCTCTTATTTGAGGTTACCTCTATTTATATGACAAGCATACAACTCTTCTCAGCCATCTCTTATTTCTTTGCTAAATGTGTGATTGAGCCTTTCGTGAAACTATGTGAAATTATCTGATTTTAAAAAAAAAGCGAATAATATTTTGAGTGGCAGTCTCCTATACTGGAAAAAGGAGAGGTAGTTTTGAGACAAGAATCTTATAATTTTTTCTTTACTTATAAAGTTTCTTCTGTGAGAATAATATTACTCTTAAAAGTAATATATTGTCTGAGAAGTGATGAGATCACTTGAAAAGAACAGAGAGATTTAGGTGTTACTATGTTTCTGTTTCAGGATCACATCAGCCACATGCATTTCTTGCAAAGAATCTGGATAAAGGCAAGGCAACTCTTCCTGATTCTGTACATTCTTCTGATGGCTTGTCTGACTCTGACAATGATAGTGATGACGATGATCCTGATACCGCTCAGCTTAAGTCTGCAATTGATGCATCTAAGAAGTCCAATATTGGTTCTTCTTCGCACTTCACTGAAAATCCTTCTTATTACAATCCTGATGCTGAGTATTTTAGACAGACAGAATGGGATTATAAATGGAGACTTGCAAATACTTCTGTCTCATCTGCTATTGGCCTGCAACACATTCATCGGGCCTACGATGAAATTCAAACTCCTGATCTGAAGTTGCATCTTAAGGCCTCAACCATTTATGTTAAAGGAATTCACTCTGAACTTGATGAAATGAAGAAGTCTTATGTTGGTGTTAAAGAGAAAATTGATGGATTTTTGCTTCACACACCTACCTCAGCTGAAATCAAAAGTGTGAAAAATACCATCAAAGTTGTTGTTAAATCTCAAGACAGCATGACCTCTAGACTTTCCTCCTTCGAAGACAAGGTTTCTTCTATAGGTGACAAACTGGATGCTCTGTTTTCTCTTCTTTCAAATACTGATGCCAAAAAGGGGGAGAAGATAGTTTCTACAAAATATACACCAGATTCTATTCAGACAAAGAATAAAGATATTGATGATGATGGTGATAAGAATAATCCAGTTACAGATGTTCAAATTGCTTCTACTACTCAACAACTTCAACATTCCAAGAAGAATGATACTTCAGGACAAAGGAAGTCTACTGGTGCTTATAAAGCCAAGCACAAGACTATTACCGGTGCTCCTGAGGATGATGATATTACAATCTCAAATTTAGCAGAAGCTAAAGGGATGTTCTTTCCTTACAGACATAAGGAAACAGGTGAAGAGATTGTCTTGTACTACAAAGACAAGAAGTTTGAGCAAAAGAATGCTAGGAGTGCTCTTGGGTATATAACTGAAGAATTTCCTGATCTGACACCTGAAGAAGCGGTTATGCAACAAAAGGAGCTCTTGGCTCAAATTGAAGATGAAGCTAACACTTCTAAAGGAAGAGGAAAAAGAGGTGGTAGATCTGCAAGAGGAAGAGGAAGAGGTGGAAGAACTTCTGGATCAAGCCAAGTGACTACATTCAACTCTACTTTTCTGAATTTTCTATCCAAAGAAGGTTATGTTCCTGTACAAGGAAATGAAGAAGATAAAGAAGTTCAGAAGCTAGAAGAGTTGATTATACCAAGGAAGCAAAGATCAGCCACTGATATTGATCAAGCTGATATAGCAAATCAGAATGTAACTCCCGATGCAGACACAAATCCTGAGGTAAAAGCAGATCCTGATGCTGTCAACCTGATAACTGATTTTAACTCTGATGAAAAAGTGATCAAAGCATTAAATGAGTCAGCTCCTTCTCTGGTAATCACTCCTCATATTTCAGAGGTTGATGAAAAAGAAAAGATTGATAAAAGAAAAGCTGATCAAGCATGCAAAGAATATTTGCAGAGAGTTTTAAAATTAAAGAGGGAGCTATGGCATAAAGCAGAAGGAAAGACTGATAATTTATCTTCAAACTATGCTCCTCTCGGCAAGAAGAATAGAAGATGGAAAGACATCCATTTATTCAATTATTCTAAAGGGTTCAAGCATGTTGAATTTGTGTCAGCTGGGTTAAGAGATTCTATCTCAGAACAGGAAGATGATGATAGATCCATCAAGAAGCCTTCTTGGGTGGTATACAATAAAAAACTGAAACTTATCAAATCTCGAACCAGAGGAGGCATTGGTCATTCCAGTATGGAGAACTTAGAATCTGATCTGCTGGATAAAGATACTCTGACAAAAAATCTTGGTGAAAGAATTTCTCCTTCACATCTTGAGAAAGTTGAAGTTGTGAAGATTGTTCATAGAAAGATAAATGATAATGATGTCTGAGAGAGATTATGTACTTTTTTAGAGATGGTAAAGTAAAAAGCTTTACGTTGCGGCAACTCTTAATGAAGACTGTGACAAAATTGAAATACATTCACTATCGTAAAGCAACAACTCTTAATGAAGACTGTGACAAAATTGAAATACATTCACTATCTTCTTAGAGTTGAGAACAAAGTCACCAGAAACTGTTCTTCTATGATACTTGAAATGATCAGAAGAAGAGTCATGACAAAAGATGATAAATACAATGGTGATTATGTTCCTGAGTACAGAACTTATACTGGTCAAGAAATGCAGATGAAAAAGGGAGTTGCAATGCTACAAGTTTTTCTCAACAGTCCTCAGTTATCCTTCAGTCCTGATCATGAAGATGTCAGTTTAAGCTTCATGTTGATTGGTGATCTTGAGATAAGCAAAAGCTCAATTTCTAAGTTAAGATCAGCTCTCTATCAGCTTGGAGAAGACACTGAAGAGAAGAGAGAGTTGAAGAAAAAGCTTGTTAAAGTCCTACGAGACAAGGAGGAAGAAAGATTGAAGAACTTTCTTGGAACAACTGTCAGTTATCTGAAGATACTGAAGTAAGCTTTACTCCTTGTACATTTTGTAGATTGGTTTTGGCATCATTGAGAATGGAATTTATGCTTCATTGCATTAAGCATAAATTAGGGGAGATTGTTACATATTGAATTCTCAATTATCAGAAGAAGCTCAGGATCTGGTTGTTCGGATATGATCAGGATCTGATGTACCGTCAGGATTTGGTATGTCATCAACATTTGTATGACATCAGTATTTGAAGACAGTCAATATTAGAGGATTTGTTTTGTTCCTTATAATGTGGAGCAGATGTAAGAACCCAAATTTTTGACATCGGTAAAAGACCTTTATGAATAGTAATATAATAACTTGAATTTTTGAGACCTTATAAAACGTTTAATAAATAGTAATCCTGACGGACGGGGAAAAACTTTTTAACCCACACTATGTTGTGCATGAGAAAATGAGTTTCGGAATTGATAACTTGATTATACGTACCAAATGAGTGTATATAAACGCTATTAGTTTTCGAAGAAAACGAACTTTGAAATACGACCATATTTACAAATCATCGAGGATTACGGGAATCATAATATAATTACGAATTTAAAACCCTACGGATTTATATCCAAGTATGATAATTCAAAACATAAGGAATAAATACGAAAGGAATTACGTTGCGAACCATTTACGAGAAAGTATTTTGAAAACGTTTAAGCGACCGAGCGAACACGCAAATGATTAAATAAACGTAATGCACTAACTAACCATGGTAAGAAAGTAACCATGGTTACTTTATCAAATAGTGAGCTAGAGATAGGATGATCAACCAAGGCTAAGCACATAGTGAGCTAAAGGGCTAAGTTAAGTAGATTAGCTTACAAACTACAAGGCTAGCTAGTTTTCTTGTCCATGGATTTGGCAATAAGAATAAACCTAGGATCCTAAACTAAAAGATATCAATCAATAAAAGATATCACAAGATATCACAACCTCATTTCCAAGAAGCAACCAACATACTTTCCTAGAAGCAATCAAGGAAGCAAGTATAAAAATACTTCTTCTCTCCCAAAACCATTCCATTCAGCCCTTCATCTCCAAGCCAAGAAATCAAATTCAATTCTTCAAGTTCTAGCCATGGATAAATCCTCCCATTAAGTCTCAAGCTTCCTAACAACCAAACTAAGGTAAGATAATTCTTTGATATCTTTTAATCAAGGTTTGATGGGTGTAATAAAATTAAGAAAGTTGAGAATGAATAGTAAGAATAGTAACTCTTCTTTGGTTTCTTGATTTCAATGATGGTTTTAGGTTCCAAAAACCATACCAAGCATTCCCAAGACACCACCATCCTCAAGAACACATCTCAAGATTTCAAGAAAGTTAAAAATCTTTGACCCAAACTTATTTAAGATTTAAGTTCAAGATCCTTATAGTATGTAGTTGTAAACCTAGTTTTGGTAGTGGTATTGTTGAAATGTTGATATTTAGCTAAGTAGATTTAAGGTTGATTGTTGTTGCCTCAAGAACATGATGTTCATGACAGGAGTTAGTGTGTTGATGATGATATGTTGATTGTTGGTGGTAGTATAAAGATTTAAGGCGTAAACCAAACTCCGATCGTAAACGTAATCTCGTTAAAATGAACAAAACGTAACTTTAAGTTTCTGCAGAAATTCCAGAGAATATAAACTGTAGTTTCTTGAAAAATAACCCTTAATTATGATAGACAATTTTATAAGGATCGTTTAGGCGCTTGAATCGCTTGATTCTGATTTACGGATCAAAAGTTATGGTCGTTTTACTAAAAGTGGTTCACGCGACAAAAACTGCTACGAATTACGAATTTTGAAAATATAAAGGATCGGCTTAAAAATGTTCATAAATCATGAAATATTTACATAGAGTAAAAAAGAGTTTATTAGCTTCCATAAAAATTTCAAGTAAGAATGTTGATTTTTCAATTTTATAAAAATGTCGAAGCCGAGGTCGCGCGGAGTACGAATGTCAAAACAACCCCCTGTAGGAAACTGTCACTTCGGGATTTTCACCCCTGTTACCAGAAAACTAATTTCAAATTATGTGTCCTAAATTTTGTCTAGATCGCGCACACGAAAACGGTGCATCAATTGAGTTAACGGTTTGAGAGATATCAACATTTTAGTGAAAGCGGTTTGAATAGTAAAACTCCGTAGTTGACCGAACTTTTGAAATACTTTTCACCTAATTAAATTCATTTTATCAAAATGAAACTTTTAGGATAAATATTAAAATCACTCAAGAAGCTCCTCGAGGTGGTTTCTTATTAAAAAATTAATTTTAAGATTTATAAAAAATATTAGAGTGCAAGCCGCGTAATAGTAATATTCGGTAAAGTCAATTTTAGAAAACCACTTTTACCGTCCGTTTCGACCAAGCAGTGATACTTATTTCGAGTCGGTCAAATAATGAAAGTTATGAAGTACTGAACTTATTAGAAATATAAGTTGGTGATGAGAGTAGGAATACTAATTAAGATTATGATGTGTGTTGATTAGAAAACCCCGAATGAGAGGAAGTCGGGGAAACGTGTCTTGGACTCCAGGCAAGTTTTCAAACCCTACCTTTTAAGAACTGTTGTGTTGTGAATATTTTACAAAACTGTGATATATGTATGAGACTGCTTTAAACTGTTTTACGAAGTTCGAGATATATTACATTACTCTATTGTTGATAATTTCTAGTATATGTTCATACCGAGTTCGAAATGTTATATTTAGACCGAGAGTCGGTCGGTGTAAGCCTATAAAAACTCGGAGGTATCCCGGAGGAGTTTATAATTGAGACCGTTAACGCTAGCGAGTAGCGTGGCATGTATATATTTTAGACCGAGGATCGGTCAGTAAAAATTGATGAAAACCCGGAAGTATTCCGGAGGTGCTTATTTAAGAATATTAGTGCTATAGTAGAGCGTGAGGTATAAGTTGTAAGACCGAGAGTCGGTCAGTTTTGTTTTTATAAAAACCCGGAAATCATTCCGGTGATATTTATAGGACGATGAAAGTCCATAGTAGTTACGTTTCAAGGGACTCAACGTCCATTTACGAAATACTAAACACCTCGAACTTTTATTAAAACGATTTCCAAAGATTGCATTCCCTCAGCTATACTTTATCGTTCGAATAATAAATATCTATTTATTATTCATTTATTATGGGAGAAGTATTCTCCAGTGAATATTTATTTCAGACTCAATTAAATGTTAAAGATTATTATATTACTTAAATATAAATTAGTTGAGGAATATTATTTCAAATATTCTTTTCAAGTAAACTCATTCGAGGTTTAATTATTTATCGATTATCATTTAGCTATTTACTATTTATTAAAGGGTTTATTTATGATTTAAAAATCGTAGAACCGGATTTAAATTACTTTTTGATTTTTGAAAATCATTCGAATAATTTCATATCGTCGGAGAATATTATCCCGACTTATTTAATATTTTGAATATAGTTTCAAGGAGAAACTTTTCCTCCTATTTAATTATCTGTTGACAACGGTCAACTCACATCCTTAGTACTTCCTCCGAAAATTTCGGAAGTACGTATATATATATGTATATATATGTATATCTTAGTAAGATAAACTGTTTCTATCAACAAGCAAAATGCTTGGGGAACTTCGATGTGGTTCGAGTTCTCGAGATATGATAGAATTCATTTTAAAAGGAAAAGGGAGGGGTAGACTCTGGCACTATGTGTGCTAGATGGACTACCAAAGGTACCGCAGGCGAAGGTACTCTGTGTACTCAGGAACTTGTGAAGTATGTGTATACCCAAAAATGGGACACATAGCCCGAATGCGGCAAGGGTGATAACCGGGATACGAAGGTGTCGTCCTTCTACTAGTAGAAAAGGTTACTTTTATCGTAGTATGACTGATCATCGTATGCGGTGGCTCCAACGAGTGTCATATTCTTCCAATTGGAATTGTGATGCAATGTTGTAACCCAAGCCTAGGTTCTGGGTTTACCATTAAGGTATTCGCAGGATAATAAAATCCCCTAAAGAATTGTTTTCATGTGAAGGTGTGTGTCACCAAGGAAAACTATTTTTGAATAAAACGTAATTATCATATATGATGTTTTACGAGAGTTTATCATATAGTCATTTTCATACTGTACATTATTATGCTGGGCATTATAGCTCACTCTTGCTTTCTTTTAAATGACACAACACAACAGATAACCAGTATGCCGGTGTGGGACTTAGTCGCTCGCAGTCATGGGGAGAATCCCAGGCAGCTTTGTCTCAGGTGTGCTAGAGTATCAGATAGGTATAAGATATCAGTCGTAATTATTGTAACTTCATATAGAGGTTATGAATAATTGTTTGAGATCCTGTAAAGTACATTTGAGTTTTAATAACAGATGATACTTGTTGTACGTCGGTTCTAAGGCTATAACTTGTGAGTGTGTGAGATTGGGGGTCTGTGATATGGAATTATTGGATTATTGAGTTAATGCAGGTTACACATGATTGAAGGATTGTGTAACGACCTAGATTCCTGACCCCGGATTTGGGGGTGTTACAGTAAAGGTATCAGAGCATTAAGTTATAGTACTCAGAAACGAGAGTGTTATGAGTCTGTCTAGATGCGAGATTTCGTAAGAGCTCATATAGAGATCATCATTGGACTACCGGATGTAGCCTCAATGTGTAGGTTAGGATAAGTGTATATTTGAGGTATTAAGGTATGACTAATGAGACCACTGGAGATTATCAGAATGATGAGAAAAAAATAATAATTTAGAATCATATATGAATTGGCAAGGATGTGGATGTAGAATTCGGAGCTGAGTCTCCGGAGCATTTGGGGTAAAGGCGATATTACCAACACCATATGTAAATTTTGATAACACGAGCCTTGTTACTCGTAGTTCTTTATAGGTTGCCCATGAAGGGGCATCACATGTGAGAACCGTAAAGCCTAATTATTAATATACAGTTGAGGTTATTGACCCAAACTAGTTAAAGGTGTCATTTTACCAATGAGGATGGGAATACTGTATTAATCACAAACTCACAAGAGATAATGTCCAATATACCCTTAAGGATTCTAATTCTATTACGGAATATTTGAATATAATATAAGAATGTCATCATAAGACGAGTACACTATATGATATTATTAGTGCACTTAACATGTAAGGTTATGATGGTTTAGCTCAGAGATCGAGAGCATTGAGAATCGATGGCATGACTACAATTGAATGGAGTAAGATTATAATGAGCGATAGTTCGATCTTAGAACCTTTAAAAAGGATAGACCAGTGAGTCTAAAGCGGAATTCTTCGGTATATGATGTCAGAGGCTATGTATATATACACGTAGACCTCTAATATATTCGGTAACGTATGTTCAATTTCACACACATGCCACTGAACTTATGGACTGCATTGAGATCCCTAAGAGATCTCTTTGATCTGTTCCCAGGGGGAACCGACCACTTATAGTTAGTAACAGATTCATGTAGCAGGGCTTAACAGATGTTTTTGGAATATGTCTGAGTAATGTCTTCGAGGTAAAACACTGGAATGACAGATATACGTGTGAAAGTCAAGTTAGTAAGCGATTTTAAAATAATGTTGAAAGAGAAACTATTTGAAACATGGAATTATGAAGAAGAAGAGGTGGGATCATCCTCAGATGGATAATGATGAGAGTTAGGATAATCAGTGAAATATTTTGGCACCTACTCACTATCACGTTACTCCCTCCAAATTGTTGATCATTCATATTGCCTGGATAAGTTATATCAGGCAATCCTTTTCGTTCCCTACTTTGAACTTTTGATATGACCATCTTGAATAGTCTTTCTCCGCATCAGGACTTGTTCAATTCTTTTAGTTAATCCATGAAATTTCATTCATAGATTATGATCTTCTTGTTCAACTCAGAGATATTTATACTTCATTTCAATTATCCAATAGATTTTTTTATATATAAATTTTCCCTCAATTCATCGATGAATATTCATAATGAGTATTTTCATTTGATTCTTCTTTCATACTTACTCTTCTCAGTCGAGATTGTAAATATCTAACAAATTGTTAAAAATATGGATGATCTAATATTCATATATTCATCGAGAATCCTTTTCCTCTAATCGGGATGAAATTATATATTGAACTTTGAAATCATAGTAAGGGTATCAAATTGATATTGGTATTCCCATTCAATTCTATTTAAAGATCTAATGAAGTATGTGGACTAGGGAACCTATGAGTGTACCCTTTATTTGAAAGGAAATATTTGATAAGAGGCTATCGATTGTTCCGATGCCAAGACCACTCGATTCAGAGTTATAATTATCTTTCTCGGCCCATAAAAAAAACTCTTGATTTCAAGCCGTCATCCAGGTAGCCACAATTTCTTCAGTGGTTACGATGTTGAGATTTTTACAAACAAACTAAAATATGCCTAGTTTCATATGTTCTCATGAATGACTAGTTAATTGTCCAAACTAGTCAAAATTTTAATTAATATGATGAAAGCCTAGCTAATCGTCCTAGCTAGTTGATATGGGCCAAACCAATTATGCTGGCCATTTTCTTAGCCGGTTGAGAATATTGCTTGATATGGACTAGTTATTATTTTGCTAAGTTCCACTTCCAATAAAATTTTGATTATTCCATAGTGCATTATATATGCCAGAATTAATTGTTGATGAAATTTTCAAAGAATGATTTAATTGAGACCTAACTAGGTCGCCCACTCAAATGAGAATTCATATTCAGTTTTATGAAATATTTTGTTCATGAAATATTTTATTCTTTCGTTTGTATAACGAATATCCAATTAAAATTACAAAGTGATTAAAGAACAATATACTTCCTTATTTATTAATCATTGGATAAAATTCCTTCTTTCAAAATAGCACCTCTTGGAGACCTCAATGGTTAACCTTTGGTTGAGGATGTCATTCGATATTTCATTCATTATTCGAGAAGAAAAGTATTCTTTCAATGGGAAAATCTTACAAGTATCATTCGTATGATGTTATTATTCAGCAATCATTGCTTTCAATGGATATTCTCCATAATATCACAATGTAGGATTCTAAGGACATGGAAGGATAATCCTTGTTATATTCTTCCTACCAAGTTATAAATCTTCTGAGTGTTGTGACTTTTTTATTCAGAGCTCATTATTTGTTCAGATGTTAGATTTTGAAACCTTGTTAAGGCTGTCTAAATTTCATCGATATAGTGAAAATCATTTTTCCAAGGCTAATTGCCTTCCCAACAAAGAGAGGTATAGTTGAGAACTGATTGTTGTAATATGAGACTGAAAGCTCAGTGCTATGATGGTGCAATCGGAGCATCGTGAGAGAGTAAGTTGTTTTAAAAAGAGGAATACCATGTTTACTTATTATCATAAGTATCTTTAATAGGGTTATAGAAGAACGAAAATAGGGATACGACGTGATTAGTGAGGTACACTTCTATGAAACATTATCGGGAAAGGTGCTAATAAATTCGGGAAAAACCAAGCATGTTTGAATTTAAGGAATAAAATTTTCAAGAATTGAAGGCAAGGTTAGTATCAATCCCGTGCTAGAATTACTCGACGATAAAAATAGGATGTTGCGTGAAGTCTAATGATATGTCTACGCAGCTTAAGGACCGTGACATAAGGCTTTCTAATAATAATCTAGCATAATAGCGATAAGGTTCGAACTGAAAGGGACAAGGAGTTTACTTATGAGAAAATTTTGGAATTTTTTTTTACACTGAACACGAGATAGAGGCTATAGTCAAATTGATCAAAGGCCATGATTGAGAAATCTATTATCATCAAGGAAAGGCCAATGTGGTGGCCGACACTTTAAGTAGGAATAGATATATTGAGGATGACAAAACTCAGAATAACTGATGAGAAGGATCGCATGAAAAGAATGCTTTATTATTTAACAAGAAGACTTAAAGATGCCTAAAAACGTAAACGGATATTAGTCATGACAGAATATGAAAAGAGATGTCATTGAGTAGGTAAGTAAGAATTCGACATGGTTGAAAATGAAAACGAAAAGGCGAGGGTTAAAATTTTGGCAATTTCGATTTGTAGATGACCCAAATAGGAGTAAGAGTTAATTATAATAAATTTTGAAGGAGGATTATCAAGAACCAAGTTAGCCGTCATGCTATTTGAGGATTTTGAATGATAGATTAAATAAGACCGCTTACTTTATTATGCAAATGATAGATGTCCACTCTACAAAATTGTTATGAACGCGGAAGAGATAATTGGGACCGAGAGACCCTGTGACGACTGCCCCACGCAAGGACCCAAGATTTAATTAACGAGACTATTTTCCAAGATATTTTGCGAAAAAGGACGGACAGAGGAATGACTTAGAGTTCTCAAATCGACAAGTAGAATGAGAGGACTATCCTGACCATTGAAGATACGTCTAGCGGCTTACCTTTTATTTGGAACAGTTTGGGGAATCGCCTATTGCTGACAGATAATTCGTGTAGATGTACTTACCACGCTAGCATATGAAAAATAGTCGCCGAAATCCCTTACGAAGGACAGCGTGAAAGAATGAAGGATGTCATTGTCCGAGCTGATAGAAGGCAAAGAAGATCGTACATGCCCTATAAAGGCCACTGGTAGTAGATACCAATAAACGTGAATACGTCTAAGGCGCTAAAGAGAATAACAAGTATGACCCAGAAGGTATCGTAGTACTATAGATATTATACAGGGAATGATTAAAGAAGTCCGACCGAAGACGGAAGCTGATCGTTCCACGATCCCAAAATGTGTCAATCAATTGCGTATGAAATGGTGCTTCCTTCAAGATGGTAACATGACGAGGATGTGCCTTACGTTACTACGGGAAGAAATGTTAAATCTAGTGATAAGCGTGTAGTAGGAGACGAGCGTGTAGAAATGCAACGAGAACTTCTTACATGACTTAATCGACGGAGAGGCTGCGCCAAAATGGGAAAATATTAAGGAATGAAACTATAGAACTAGTAGGATCGATGTAGGAGAAATTAGTAAGTTGAAGGATGATTCTAAACACTAGAAGATGCGCTAATTATCCATATTATCAATTTTTAAGGGAGATGAAGTGACCAGTTGACGTTAATCGAATCACCGATAATAACGAGTTATCGTGCGGGCATTGGAACGGCTATAAAGCATGTACGGAAGAAAGAATCGTTCTCCCTTAGGATTAGGAAGGAGTTGGTAAGCAGAAGATACTTGGACCATCGTTGAGTCAACAGACCAAAGGAATTCCTAGAACTTATCAGAACCCGGCTAGTGGCAGCCCAGGACGAACAATAGAGATATGCGGACTAGGACTATAAAGACAGAAAGTACGAAGTAGCGGACCAAGTATTGTTGAAAGTACCTCCCGAGGAGGGAGTGATGAGATTCGAAAGGGAAAGAAATGTTGAACCCAAGATTTATTGGACAAGTTGAAGAATTAAAGGACTAAGAAAGTTGACTTATAAATTAGCACCATCGTCGAACGGTCACCAAGTTTATAACGAGTACCAAATCAAGGTTAGGAAATTAAACCGTCAAAACCAAACATATGATTGAAAATGAGCTAATAAACTCGTAGCCAGACTTAGCGTATATCGAGTAACGTGTAGAGGTCATAAGACTACAAGGACGAGTACCCGGAAATATATTGGATGGGTGATGAGAAATTTTATAAAAAGATCAAATACTGCAAGGTCAACGTGAGAACTCGAGGTTGTCATGCGAGAAGCATATCCCTACCTGTTTCTGAACTGATTCCAGGACGGAATCCTTTTAAGGGGGGGAAGACTGTAAGAACCAAATTTTTGACATCGGTAAAAGACCTTTATGAATAGTAATATAATAACTTGAATTTTTAAGACCTTGTAAAACGTTTAATGAATAGTAACCCTGACGGACGGGGAAAAACTTTTTAGCCCACACTATGTTGTGCATGAGAAAATGAGTTTCGGAATTGATAACTTGATTATACGTACCAAATGAGTGTATGTAAACGCTATTAGTTTTCGAAGAAAACGAACTTTGAAAAATGACCAAATTTACGAATCATCAAGGATTACGGGAATCATAATATAATTACGAATTTCAAACCCTACGGATTTATATCCAAGTATGATAATTCAAAATATAAGGAATAAATACGAAAGGAATTACGTCGCGAACCATTTACGAGAAAGTATTTTGAAAATGTTTAAGCGACCGAGCGAACACGCAAACGATTAAATAAACGTAACGCACTAACTAACCATGGTAAGAAAGTAACCATGATTACTTTATCAAATAGTGAGCTAGAGATAGGATGATCAACCAAGGCTAAGCAAATAGTGAGATAAAGGGCTAAGTTAAGTAGATTAGCTTACAAACTACAAGACTAGCTAGTTTTCTTGTCCATGGATTTGGCAACAAGAATAAACCTAGGATCCTAAACTAGAAGATATCAATCAATAAAAGATATCACAAGATATCACAACCTCATTTCCAAGAAACAACCAATATACTTTCCTAGAAGCAACCAAGGAAGCAAGCATAAAAACACTTATTCTCTCCCAAAACCATTCCATTCGGCCCTTCATCTCCAAGCCAAGAAATCAAATTCAATTCTTCAAGTTCTAGCCATGGATAAATCCTCCCATTAATTCTCAAGCTTTCTAACAACCAAACTAAGGTAAGATAATTCTTTGATCTCTTTTTATCAAGGTTTGATGGGTGTAATAAAATCAAGAAAGTTAAGAATAAATATTATGAATAGAAACTCTTCTTTGGTTTCTTGATTTCAATGGTGGTTTTAGGTTCTAAAAACTATACCAAGCACTCCCAAGACTCCACCATCCTCAAGAACACATCTCAAGCTTTCAAGAAAGGTAAAAATCTTTGACCCAAACTTATTTAAGATTTAAGTTCAAGATCCTTTTAGTATGTAGTTGTAAACCTAGTTTTGGTAGTGGTATTGTTGAAATCTTAATGTTTAGCTAAGTAGATTTAAGGTTGATTGTTGTTGCCTAAAGAACATGATATTGTTTAGAGGAGTTAGTGTGTTGATGATGATATGTTGATTTTTGGTAGTAGTATAAAGATTTAAGGCGTAAACGAAACTCCGATCGTAAACGTAATCTCGTTAAAACGAGCAAAACGTAATTTTAAGTTTCTGCAGAATGTCCCGAGAATTTAAACTGTAGTTTCTTAAAAAATAACCCTTAATTATGATAGAAAATTCTATAAGGATCGTTTAGGCACTTGAATCGCTTGATTTCGATTTACGGATCTTATGGTCGTTTTACTAAAAGTGGTTCACGCGACAAAAACTGCTACGAATTACGAATTTTGAAAATATAAAGAATCGACTTAAAAATATTCATAAATCATGAAATATTTACAGAGAGTAAAAAATAGAGTTTATTAGCTTCCATAAAAATTTCAAGTAAGAATGTTGATTTTTCAATTTTATAAAAATGTTGGAGCCGAGGTCGCACAAAGTACGAATGTCAAAACAACCTCTTGTTAGGAAACTGTCACTTCGGGATTTTCACCCCTGTTACCAGAAAACTATTTTCAAATGATGTGTTCTAAATTTTGTTTAGATCGCGCACACGAAAACGGTGTATCAATTGAGTTAACGGTTTGAGAGATATCAACGTTTTAGTGAAATTGGTTTGAATAGTAAAACTCCGTAGTTGACCGAACTTTTGAAATGCTTTTCACCTAATTAAATTCATTTTATCAAAATGAAACTTGTAGAATAAATATTACAATCACTCAAGAAGCTCTTAGAGGTGGTTTTGTATTAAAATATTAATTTTAAGATTTTTTAAAAATGTTAGAGTGCAAGCCGCGTAATAGTAAAATTCGGTAAAGTCAATTCTAGAAGACCACTTTGACCGTCCGTTTCGACCAAGCAGTGATACTTATTTCGAGTCGGTCAAATAATGAAAGTTATGAAGTATTGAACTTATTAGAAATATAAGTTGGTGATGAGAGTAGGAATACTAATTAAGATTATGATGTGTGTTGATTAGAAAACCCGGAATGAGAGGAAGTCGGGGAAACGTGTCTTGGACTCCAGGCAAGTTTTCAAACCCTACCTTTTAAGAACTGTTGTGTTGTGAATATTTTACAAAACTGTGATATATGCATGAGACTGCTTTAAACTGTTTTACGAAGTTCGAGATATATTACATTACTCTATTGTTGATAATTTCTAGTATATGTTCATACCGAGTTCGAAATGTTATATTTAGACCGAGAGTCGGTCGGTGTAAGCCTATAAAAACTCGGAGGTATCCCGGAGGAGTTTATAATTGAGACCGTTAACGCTAGCGAGTAGCATGGAATGTATATAGTTTAGACCGAGGATCGGTCAGTAAAAATTGATGAAAACCCGGAAGTATTCCGGAGGTGCTTATTTAAGAATATTAGTGCTATAGTAGAGCGTGAGGTATAAGTTGTAAGACCGAGAGTCGGTCAGTTTTGTTTTTATAAAAACCCGGGAATCATTCCGGTGATATTTATAGGACGATTAAAGTCCATAGTAGTTACGTTTTAAGGGACTCAACGTCCATTTACGAAATACTAAACACCTCGAACTTTTATTAAAACAATTTCCAAAGATCGTTCCCTCAACTATACTTTATCGTTCGAATAATAAATATCTATTTACTATTCATTTATTATAGGAGAAGTATTCTCCAGTGAATATTTATTTCAGAATCGATTAAATATTAAAGATTATTATATTACTTAAATATAAATTAGTTGAGGAATATTATTTCAAATATTCTTTTCAAGTAAACTCATTCGAGTTTTAATTATTTACCGATTATCATTTAGCTATTTACTATGTATTGAATGGTTTATTTATGATTTAAAAATCGTAGAACCGGATTTAAGTTACTTTCTGATTTTCAAAAATCATTCGAATAATTTCAGATCGTCGGAAAATATTATCCCGACTTATTTAATATTTTGAATAGAGTTTCAAGGAGAAACTTTTCCCCTTATTTAATTATCTGTTGACATCGGTCAACTCACATCCTTAGTACTTCATCCGAAAATTTCGGAAGTACGTATATATATATACATTTATATCTTAGTGAGATAAACTGTTTCTATCAACAAGCAAAACGCTTGGGGAACTTCGATGTGGTTCGAGTTCTCGAGATATGATAGAATTCATTTTAAAAGGACAAGGGCGGGGTAGACTCTGGCACTATGTGTGCTAGATGGACTACCAAAGATACCGCAGGCGAAGATACTCTGTGTACTCAGGAACTTGTGAAGTATGTGTATATCCAAAAATGGGACACATAGCCCGAATGCGGCAAGGGTGATAACGGGGATACGAAGGTGTCGCCTTCTACTAGTAGAAAAGGTTACTTTTATCATAGTACGACTGATCATCGTATGCGGTGGCTCCAACGAGTGTCCTATTCTTCCAATTGGAATTATGATGCAATACCGTAACCCAAGCCTAGGTGCTGGGTTTACCATTAAGGTATTCGCAGGATAATAAAATCCACTAAAGAATTATTTTCATGAGAAGGTGTGTGTCACCAAGGAAAACTATTTTCTAATAAAACATAATTATCATATATGATGTTTTACGAGAGTTTATCATATAGTCATTTTCATACTGTACATTATTATGCTGGGCATTATAGCTCACTCTTGCTTTCTTTTAAATGACACAACACAACAGATAACCAGTATGCCGGTGTGGGACTTAGTCGCTCGCAGCCATGGGGAGAATCCCAGGAAGCTTTATCTCAGGTGTGCCAGAGTATCAAATAGGTATAAGATATCAGTCGTAATTATTGTAACTTCATGTAGAGGTTATGAATAATTGTTTGAGATCCTGTAAAGTACATTTGAGTTTTAATGACAGATGATACTTGTTGTACATCGGTTCTAAGGCTATAACTTGTGAGTGTGTGAGATTGGGGGTCTGTGATATGGAATTATTGGATTATTGAGTTAATGCAGGTTACACATGATTGAAGGATTGCGTAACGACCTAGATTCCTGACCCCGGATTTGGGGGCGTTACAGCAGATATCTGTTACGTCTGAGTTATAGGATTTTATCTGTTTAGTTTAAGATATGTATCAGTTTCAGTTAGTTTTTAATAATGCATATCTTATATTAATTTGTTGTAGCTTTGTAGTATATAAACACAGTTTTGGTCATCTCTTAAAGAAAACACTCGAGGATCATTCGACCTAGCAGCTCTCAAGAACATCAGTATTTTTTGAGAGGATTTTGTAACAGTTTTTATCAGATATATAAAAAGCTGTTATATTTTATAATTTTTTCAAAACATTTATACAATTGTATCCAACCCCCTTAAACAACTGTATCTTTACTGGGCAACAACACTTTTCACATCCATCTGAAAAACTTTGAAGTACTTGTGTGCTGCAAAGGCCAAGAACATCCAAACTGTCTCAAGTCTTGCAATCGGAGCATAGGTCTTATCATAATCGATCCCTTCTCATTGAGGATAACTTTTCATTACCAAACGAGCCTTGTTTCTAGTTATAAGTCCGTCTTCATCAGTTTATTTCTGAATACCCACTTAGTTCTAATTACAGATCTGTTCTTCGGTCGGGGTACCAGTTTCCAAAATTTCTTCCTTTTAAACTGATTGAGCCCCTCTTGTATTGCAATCACCCAATCAGCATCACCAAGAGCTTCTTCTATTTCTTTGGGTTCAAGTTTGGACAAGAACCCAGAGTACAAGCAAATATTAGCCATGTCAGCTCTTGCAGTTCTTCTAGTATTCACACCAGCATCTGGATCACCAATAATTAATTCAAACGGAGGGTCTCTACTCCATACTCGTTCTCTTGGAAATTGTCTTGATGATTCAACTTGATTTTATGAATTGTTGTGTTGACTACTTGTGTTATTTCCACTAACTCCCATGAGTTAATACCAGCTCCTACAGAACTAGCGTCATCTCATCTTGAGCCTTGAGCAGTTGTCCTTGAGCTGTTATTTATGCACCTGAGTTGTTGCCAGATCATGCGGAAGAAGTCTCTTCTGATCTCGTAGAATTCAATTGTTCATTAGACTCAGGTATTTCTTCACAATCACTTTGTATATTTGAAATGACAACCAACTCAGGTTCATCCTCAAATTTATCCAAGTTCAGATTCTGAAATTTTATGGACTCGGGTTCACTAGAATATTTAGTTATTGATGGGAGTTTGGTATCGTCGAATCTGACATTGTAGCTTTCAATCACTTTTCGATCATTCACTAAGAATACCCGATAAGCTGCCACCGTATCTGTAGAATAACCAACAAAGATCCATTCATGTGCTTTTATTGTAAACTTGCCTAGATTTTCATCGTCTATAAGTATATAGCATTTAGCTCTAAAGACATGAAAGTATTTGATTGTTGGTCTTCCGTTGTTCATTAGTTTGTTAGTGTAGGTGCCCTAGAGGCAATATATTATTCTTTTAAATCTTTATGTCAGTTGATCATTCAACAAATGTATTTATTATGACCTTAATTACTGCGATATTTTGTTAGCATAATAAATGTCCTTAGAATCATGATACAAATTATATAGTTTAAGTACAGGACTTGAACTTGAGATTATATAATATATCATATTCTTAAAGGTCCCTAGTCGAGTATTATTATATAGGACAATAATAATACATAGATAGACTAGTATGTTATTTGACAAGATAACCACATCTAATTGGTTATAAGTATGGGGATACTAAAGTCAATACATAGGTACATGTGATAGTACATGGTACTGGACAGACCCACAGTGAGATTTTTCATGTTTAATAAAGTCATAAGAAAGACTCACAGTGATAATGGTGTAACGATCCTTTGACTTGAAATCATTATATTTCTATACGAGGATTAATATACTTTGACTACATTAAAAGTTACTTTTGATCGGGTGATGATAAAGTGGACATCGGGTATATCATGAGTCGTATGAGAAATATGAATGATAGATAAAAGATTTAACCCTCCTATAATTAGGAGAGATATTATTGGCCTCTTGATTGAGTGAGATTATAAAAGCATGGCCATGCTCAAATAATGATTTGTCTTGATAATCTACTCATGGATCAAGTAAACCCGGATTAAATGTTGAAGAGGATGACTAAATACATGCCTCGAGTTTAATCTATAATATGTATGGTTAAAGGGATTATATTACATGAAAAACATTAATCACGAAAGGTTTTATCTAATCATGATTTAATTATTGTTTAATTGGGTAACAATGATGTATTACTAGATACCGCTCATTGTTTATAATTTTATTAGAGAATAAAATTATTGCCAATTAAATAATAGCCTATAGGGTCACACAAATAGAGCACTTAATGGAATAGTTAATTTAAATTATGGATTTAAATTAATTGATAATTATTTGAATTTTATTATAATTAAGTAAGACTTAATTGAGATAATATAAATTCGAATTAAAAGGAATGTTTTTGCCCATAATAATTAAGTATGACTTAGTTATTAATTAAATAATAGAAATCCATTTTTATTATTTAATCCAATACCTACTAGGGTTGGGCTTTGCTGTTATGGGCCTTTTTAATCAGCCATTATAAATACATAATGATAGGTTAAAGAGGTTTGTACGTTTTTAAGAAAACCCTAGCAGCAAAGAGAGGCAGAGGCAATTCAGATCGTCAAGAAGGAGGCTAGTACATCCATTCCGTAGTCAAGTTTGTGAGACGTTCTTGAAGGTGCTCGTGTGGATACCATAGAGGTGTTTCTCCGAGAGGTAGACACAAAGCGTGATAGCTAGGATCTTCGTTGAGTTCGTGAAAGTTAAGCTCTTGAAAGGTATGATTCGTTATCTCCATAATCTGCCCATAATTATACATGGATCCTGTTTTTGGGTTTTGAATTTTTTTTGTTTTATTTACGTTTATCCGCTGCGTTTTATGCCTTCGGAACCCAACAATGGTATCAGAGCTACGTGTATAAGGGGCTGATTTGGTTACGTGTTTACTGTATTTTTACAAGTATGCATGTGTGATGAGTCTGCCATGATAACAGTTATGTTATATGAGTCTGCCATGATAACAGTTATGTTATAAGAATGATATGATGAATCTGTTAATGATCTATATGATGATACTAGTATGTTTAAGATCTGCCATAACTCATATGTATGCGATCTCTTAAAATATGTATACTGATACATGTTTTTGGTAACTGGGATATGGATCGTGTGTATACTGATACATGCTTCTGGAATAGTATTCTGATACATGTTTTGCTAGTATTCTGATACTTGATTTCGTTTTTAATTTGTGCATATGACATATGCTTTACTTATTTATTATTCTTGATTGGATCATGATAAGTGATAAATAGTATGTCATCTTTATACGATCTATCATGTTCTTTAATGGTTACTTGAGCATGGTGCATAGTTATGGCCTTAAGACCTTAGTTGTAATGGTTTATTCTTTTGGTTTGTCATAAATACGACTTGCATGTCATTTTCTATTTGTAGTTGTTTTATCTCGAATGTAACTCGAGTTCTTTTGTAAGTTCATTAGTATAATTCTTAATGTAACATCCAAGAAGGACAAGGGAAAGAGGAGGCATCCTATGGAGGCCAAGGAGACAATGGAAGCAATAGAGAAGACATATGTAATAGTTATTTTTACACCATAGATTGACCTTGATCTTTTCATTAGCCTGAAAAGATCACATAGAATTGGGCCATAACTATTGCACGTTTACTTTACGCACTTTTCATATGATGTATAAATAGTATGTGTAAAGTAAAAAATGCATGTTTTAATTAGATTAATGATGCATGTATGTATTAGATACATCACCCATGCCATGCCTTTAAACAAGATAAAATCTGTAACGACTCAAGATTTAAAATTAACAAACGATCATGAGATTCTCGTGTTTATGAAACACGGAATAAAATACGAATTTTCTTTATTTCTGACATGGGGCAATTTTGTCAACAACGGGTTCATAGAACTTGTAAGGCTGTGGGTTTTAAGCGAGACCGATGTGACTCCTCCACTACCTGGAAATCAAACCATTGACGAGTATTGATTTGAAGTATTTTATTCAAGGAAAAATTGGGAATCTCTTTATGATGGGATCATGATCATTCTAAATTAAAAATCGCTAAGTAAAAATATTAAGTTTTAATCAGATGTTTTCCAATGAATGAACACTCATTAAATCCTAGATCGATAAGGGGAAGGGCTGTCAATGGCAGGGGACTCCTATCTATCGTGGTGAAATGCGACGAATATAAATGGTTATATTCAGACGTTGTATCATTGGGTCTAACTTAACTGAGTCATCATAATAAGGTGAATATAAACGGTTATATTCAACTATTATGAACTTAGAAGCATAGAGTTTGGTTAAAAATCTATTAGATAGATAAGATCAATTGTTGTTCACCAAATTATCCAAGAATTATATATGATATAATTGACAACTGTTGTCTACCTAAATAATCATGTTTTAAGGATACCAGTGGTTGACTTAGAACATGACGAAATATGGATCTTGGCTCACTAGAAAGATTTATGGGATATACTTTCCGAATTAATAGTTAGGGCTATTAATTTGATAAAAAAAATAGTGGGAGATATATTATGAATATATCATAATCATATGAACATAAAATTTTAACTCAGATAATCTAATGTTTATTTTGCGCTTTTGTTATTGTAGATACTGAGTAATGTCAAACAACACAAACACACTATCCGTACGTTCAGTCCTGGATAAGGACAAGCTGACAGGAGGAAACAACTTCCTAGACTGGCAGAGGAATTTGAGGATTGTCCTCAGGCAGGAGCGCAAGCTTCATGTCATTGATATTCCTCCTCCAGGCCCCCTTCCTGAGGGTGCTACTGCTGATGAATGAGCAGCACGCACAAGGGATGAGAATGATGCAAATGATGTTGCATATCTTATGTTGGCAATTATGAGTGCTGAGCTTCAAAGACAGCATGTGCATATGGATGCATATACTATCAATGAGCACTTGCAATGCATGTTTGCAAGCCAAACTCGTCAAGAAAGGTTCAACACGAGTAAGTCACTTTTTAATTGCAAACAAGGGGCGAGTGAACCAGTTGGCCCACATTTTCTGAAGATGATTGGTTACATTGAGTACCTTGAAACTTTGGGTTTCCCGATTGGTCCGGAAACTGGTATTGACCTAATCATGAATTCTTTGAACAACAAATTCACTCAGTTTGTTGTGAACTACAATATGAATGAATTAGACAAAACACCTACTGAATTGTTGCATATGTTGAGAACATATGAGACCAACATGAAGACAGCTGAACCTGCTCCCATACTGATGGTGGGAAATAAAGGTAAGGCCAAAGGGAAGGGCAAATGGAAGGGTAAGAAGAAGATTGGATCTGATTCTACACCCAAGCCAAAGTCAGGTCCCAAACAGGCTTTAAAGCCTAAAGGTGGTGTGGCCAAGGGTGAATGTCACTACGGTAAGAAAGATGGTCACTGGAAGAGAAACTGTCCAATTTACTTGGAGGATCTGAAGAAAAAGAAAGCATTTCAGATTTCTGGATCAGGTATTTATGTTATAGAAGTCAATTTGTCTATTTTTACATCTTGGGTATTTGATACTGGATGTGTTTCTCACATTTGTATAAATGTGCAGGGCCTGCAGAGAAGTAGAACTTTGGGTAAGGGAGAAGTGGACCTAAGAGTAGGCAATGGAGCAAAAGTTGTTGCTTTAGCTGTAGGGACTTATTATTTATCTATGCCCTCTGGGCTTGTTTTAGAACTAGAAGACTGTTTTTACGTGCCTGCGATTCACAGAAACATTATTTATTTTTCTTGTTTGGACAAGAAAGGTTTTTCGTTTATAATAAAGAACAACAGTTGCTCTTTTGCTTTGAATGATTTAACCTATGGTGTTGCGCGTTTATTTAATGGTTTATATGTCCTTGATTTAGATAACCCTGTCTGTAATATAGAAAACAAATGACTTAAAATGAATGACTCAAATCAAACATACCTCTGGCATTGTCGTCTAGGCCACATAAATGAGAAACGTATATCCAAATTACATAAGGATGGATACTTGGATAAGTTTGATTTTGAATCATACCAAGAATGCGAATCTTGTTTTCTTGGTAAGATGACTAAAGCCCCTTTCACTGTAAGGGTCAAAGGGCCACTAAACGTCTGGAGCTAATACATAGTGATGTATGTGGACCAATGTGTGTAATGGCTAGAGGAGGCTACTACTACTTCATAACATTTACTGATGATTTCAGTAGATATGGATATGTATATCTTATGAAGAACAAATCCGATTCTTTTGAAAAATTTAAAGAATACAAGGTTGAAGTAGAGAAGCAAATTGGCGGAGATGCAAGTATTAAGATCTTACGATCCGATCGTGGGGATGAATACTTAAGAACCGAATTTAGAGAGTATTTGAAAGAGTGTGGTATTGTATCACAACTCACTCCGCTAGGAACACCTCAATGGAGTGGAGTTTCAGAGAGGAGAAATCGCACCTTGTTGGACATGGTGCGATCGATGATGAGGCATGCAGATCTTCCAATTAATTTTTGGGGTTACGCTCTAGAAACAGCGGCTTTCACACTTAACCGTGTTCCTACTAAGAAGGTTTAAAAGACTCCATATGAGATATGGAAGGAGAAACGGTCAGGCATGAACTTTATGAAAGTTTGGGGATGTAAGGCGTTTGTGAAACGTCAAGAATCTGACAAGCTTGGAACTAAATCCGAAGAGTGCATTTTTGTAGGATACCCTAATAAAACAAAGGTGTATTATTTTTATAGTCCTTCTGAGCAGAAAGTGTTTATTGCTCGAGATGCTGTCTTCATGGAAAGAGATTTTGTTTCCAAAAGAAACAGTGGGAGAACTATAGATCTCGATGAAGATCGAGAACCGCAAAATAGCATTAAACCTGAAGTGGAACAAGAGCAGAATAATGATAATGCTCAACAAACACAGGTTTTTCATAGATCTGGTAGATTTCGCCATGAGCCAGAGAGATATGGATTTCTCATGACTCAGTGTGGTGATTTGATGCTCATAGATGAAGATGAGCCTCTCACATACCAAGATGCTATGAACAGTCTAGACTCTAAGAGATGGTTTGAAGCCATGAAATCCGAGATAGATTCCATGTACGAAAACCAAGTATGGACTTTGGTTGATCCACCTGAAGGGGTAAAACCCATAGGGTACAAATGGGTTTTTAAGAAGAAAAAGGGCATGGATGGAAATGTTCAGACCTATAAAGCTAGGCTGGTTGCAAAAGGTTTCAAACAAATTCATGGTATTGACTATGATGAAACTTTCTCACCAGTGGCTATGGTCAAGTCTATAAGGATTTTACTTGCCATTGCAGCATTCCATGATTATGAAATCTGGCAAATGTATATCAAAACAGCCTTCCTTAATGGAACCCTTGAAGAGGATGTGTACATGACACAACTTGAGGGTTTTGTCGATCCAAGGAATGCTGGCAAGGTATGTAAATTGTGTCGATCCATTTATGGATTGATGCAATCCTCTAAGAGATGGAATATTTGTTTTGATGAAATAGTCACAGAGTATGGCTTTGTTCAAAACGAAGATGAACCGTGTGTTTACAAGAAGGTTAGTGGGAGCTATGTGGCATTCATAGTACTATATGTTGATGATATACTACTAATGGGGAATGACATACCTTCTCTAAAGGCTGTTAAGACTTGGTTAGGGAGCAATTTCTCCATTAAAGACTTAGGAGAGGCATCCTACATTCTAGGAATGAGGATCTATAGAGAAAGATCTAGAAGGATGATCGGTCTAAGTCAGAGCACATACATTGATAAGGTTTTGCATCGTTTTGGAATGCAAAATACAAAAAGGGGATATGTCCCCGTGTCTCAAGGGATAACGATCTCTAAGGACCAGTGTCCGAAATCATTGGATGAGAAGGACCACATGAATAAAGTTCCATATGCTTCAGCAATTGGATCTATCATGTATACAATGGTATGTACTCGCCCAGATGTCTCGTATGCTTTGAGCATGACGAGCAGATACCAGTCTAATCCAGGTGAAGGTCACTGGACGGTAGTTAAGAATATTCTTAAGTATCTGAAAAGAAATAAAGATTCATTCTTGGTGTATGGAGGAGAAGAGAAACTCGTTGTAAAAGGTTACACCGATGTAAGTTTCCAAACAGACATAGATGATACTATATCACAGTCTGGTTTTGTGTTTTGTCTAAACGGAGGTGTTGTAAGCTGGAAGAGTTCAAAGCAAGAAACAGTAGCTGATTCTACAATGGAGGCTGAGTACATTGCAGCTTGTGAAGCAGCTAAGGAGGCCGTTTGGATTTGAAAGTTCATTTCTGATTTGGGAGTGGTTCCATCGATCGCATATCCCATTGATCTATATTGCGATAATAATGGAGCCATTGCACAGGCTAAAGAACCTAGATCACACTCTCGGGCTAAACATATACTCAGGAGATTTCACCTTATTCGAGAGATTAATGAAAGGGGTGATATACACATATGTAAAGTGCACACAAATGATAACATTGCAGACCCATTGACCGAAGGCTTGTCGCAGCAGAAGCACGATGGTCACACTAGTTCCATGGGTATTAGATATATGGGTGTTTGGCTCTAGTGCAAGTGGGAGATTGTTAGTGTAGGTGCCCTAGAGGCAATACATTATTCTTTTAAATATTTATGTCAGTTGATCATTCAATAAATGTATTTATTATGACCTTAATTACTGCGATATTTTGTTAGCATAATAAATGTCCTTAGAATCATGATACAAATTGTATAGTTGAAGTACATGACTTGAACTTGAGATTATATAATATATCATATTCTTAAAGGTCCCTAGTCGAGTATTATTATATAGGACAATAATAATACATAGATAGACTAGTATGTTGTTTGACAAGATAACCACATCTCATTGGTTATAAGTACGGGGATACTAAGTCAATACATAGGTACATGTGAGAGTACATGGTACTGGACAGACCCACAGTGAGATTCTTCATGTTTAATAAAGTCATAAGAAAGACTCACAGTGATAATGGTGTAACGATCCTTTGACTTGAAATCATTATATATCTATACGAGGATTAATATACTTTGACTACATTAAAAGTTACTTTTGATCGGGTGATGATAAAAGTGGACATCGGGTATATCATGAGTCGTATGAGAAATATGAATGATAGATAAAGGATTTAACCCTCCTATAATTAGGAGAGATATTATTGGCCTCTTGATTGAGTGAGATTATAAAAGCATGGTCATGCTCAAATAATGATTTGTCTTGATAATCTACTCATAGATCAAGTAAACCCGGATTAAATATTGAAGAGGATGACTAAATACATGCCTCGAGTTTAATCTATAATATGTATGGTTAAAGGGATTATATTACATGAAAAATATTAATCACGAAAGGTTTTATCTAATCATAATTTAATTATTGTTTAATTGGGTAACAATGATGTATTACTAGATACCGCTCATTGTTTATAATTTTATTAGAGAATAAAATTATTGCCAATTAAATAATAGCCTATAGGGTCGCACAAATAGAGCACTTAATAGAATAGTTAATTTAAATTATGGATTTAAATTAATTGATAATTATTTGAATTTTATTATAATTAAGTAAGACTTAATTGAGATAATATAAATTCGAATTAAAAGGAATGTTTTTGCCCATAATAATTAAGTATGACTTAGTTATTAATTATATAATAGAAATTTGTTTTTATTATTTAATCCAATACCTACTAGGGTTGGGCTTTGCTGTTATGGGCCTTTTTAATCAGCCATTATAAATACATAATGATAGGTTAAAGAGGTTTGTACGTTTTTGAAAAAACCCTAGCAGCAAAGAGAGGCAGAGGCAATTCAGATCATCAAGAAGGAGGCTAGTACATCCATTCCGTAGTCAAGTTCGTGAGACGTTCTTGAAGGTGCTCGTGTGGATACCATAGAGGTGTTTCTCCGAGAGGTAGACACAAAGTGTGATAGCTAGGATCTCCGTTGAGTTTGTGAAAGTTAAGCTCTTGAAAGGTATGATTCGTTATCTCCATAATCTGCCCATAATTATACATGGATCCTGTTTTTGGGTTTCGAAAATTTTTGTTTTATTTACGTTTATCCGTTGCGTTTTATGCTTTCGGAACCCAACATAGTTCACATGGTGTCTTTTCTTTATCTTTTATGATCAGGGTTCTATTCTGAGTGTAACACATTGTATTCACTGCTTCGGCTCAAAAGTATAGAGAAAGTTTTGATTCATATAACAAAGTTCTTGCTACTTCAACCAGTGTTCTATTCTTCCTTTCAACTACTCCATTCTGTTGTGGAGTTCTCGGGGCTGAGTACTGACGATGTATTCCCTTAGAAACACAAAAACCATTTAGCACTGCATTTTTAAATTCAGTGCCATTTTCCGATCTAATCGTCTTCACAGTGAGTGTTGAAACATTCTCAATTTCAGTGATGTGATCAATAATTTGGAAAGGTACTTCATCTTTTTTCATAACAAACAATACCCACGTATACTTGGAAAAATCATTTACGATTACCAATGCATATCTTTTCCTAGTTAATGATAGGACATTTACTGGGCCAAATAAATCCATATATTGAAATTGCAGAGGCTTAGTGATACTAGAAATTTCTTTACTCCTATGCGATGCTCGCTTTGACTTTCCCATTTCACAGGCTTCACAGAGTCCTTTGGAGCAAACTCCATTTGAGGTAGATCTTTCACCAATTCTCGCCTTGCGAGAGCATTCATCATTTTGAAGTTTAAGTGAGATAGCTTTTTGTGCCATAACCAGCTTTCATCATCCGAAGCTTTGCTGTAGAAATAGGTGACTTCATTCTGATTTGCCGAATCTATATCAGCAACAAAAAGATCTGCCTTTCGAACTCCTCTTAAATCCAATGAAACTTTCTTAATGTGAGTGATTGATACACCCTTCTTATTGAAGACAATTTCGTATCCTTTATCACGGAATTGATTGATACTTAACAAATTGTGTCTCAATCCCTCAACATAGCAAATATCTTCAATGATGACATTACCAGTTTTCAGTTTGCCATATCCCTTTGTCACTCCTATGTTGTCATCTCCAAAGGTAACATAAGGGCCAGCCTTCATAACCAACTCCCTAAGCAGGGACTTATTTCCTATCATATGCCTTGATGCTCCACTATCTAGCACCCATATTACTTTATTTCTGTTCTGCTTAATGCCCTGCAATTACAAATTGATTAGACGTTCTTCGGAACCCAATTTTGATTGGGCCCGATTTTTTGATAAGATCGAGAATTATCAGATTTAACAACAGGAGATGCACCTATTTTAACATTACTAGAGCTTTCAACTTTGCCTTTTCCATTTTTAGACTTGACAGATTTGTCAGTCTTAGAAGAAGGCTTATCACTCCTAACTTTAGGAGGACTTGCAGTCTTAGATCTTACATGCTTCTTTTTGACATTAGAACTAACATAAGAATTTAGACATGATTGGCTAGTTGCATTCATCAGGTTCACAAACGTTTGCATGACGTTACAAGTGCATGGCATACAGTTGGGTTGACCACATTGTGCATGATTCTAATGCATGTTATTCATGGCATGACATGTGAAATAGGAACATTCATGTTAGATTTGCATGCATAAGAAAGATGTTCAGTAGATTTACAGTGATAACACGCTTTCTTTATATGTTCTGCCTTAACCTCTTTTATGCCTTTTTCCTTTTTACTCTGTTGTTTAACAACCTTAGCTCCTAACCCTGGTCTAGACTCATCTCTAGGGGATTTAATTTTAACTGATTTGGCAGGAGTTACAGGTTGTTCTTTCTTACGATCTTCCATTTCAATTTCATATCTAACTAACAAGTCAGTCTCTCCTTCTTCATGGGGAACGAAATGTTTAAAGATAAGTTTGACAGTAGATTTAAGAATGCTAGGTATTTTAATTTTGGACTCACTAGAACTAGTGTCTATAGGCCTTTTTCCTTCTTTCTTAGTTAAGTTACAAGAGTCAAGTCCTACACCTATTCCGGTTATCTTCTTAAATGTGTCGCAATCAACATTCACCTTACTAGCTTCTAGTTTATAAGCTTCGCATTTAGTTTCTAACTCAGCTAGTTTATGTTAGTATTTGTGCCCTAGAGACAACACTATTATGTTTATATTATGAAATATTTGGATTATTAGTTCTGATTATATGGATTATTCTTTAGTAATTTATTATATCTTTATTTTCTGCGATAATATGTTAGATTAATAAATGTCTTTGGAATATGATATATAATTTTATATCTCTAAGTACGTGACTTAGAAATGAGATTATGAGAATAGTATCGATATTCCTAAAGATCCCTAGTCGAGTATTATTATTAAGGGACAATAATAATGCATTAAGACTAGTGTGAATGTTGACTGATGATCACATCTCATTGATCATAGGTATAGTGATATTAAAGTCAAAACACAGGCACATGTATTATATACATGGTGCTGGAAGACCCAATGTGAGATTCTACATGTCTGTTGTGTCATAAGTAATTCTCACAGTGATAATGATGTATTGGTCCTTAGACTTGAAATCATTATATTTCTATATGAGAATTAATATACTTTGGTTGCATTAAAAGTTACCTTTGACCGGGTGATGAT
The DNA here is from genome assembly GCF_009905375.1 of Apium graveolens. Lineage (NCBI taxonomy): Eukaryota > Viridiplantae > Streptophyta > Magnoliopsida > Apiales > Apiaceae > Apium > Apium graveolens. Next base: position 30,950,171 of record NC_133654.1, on the reverse strand, counting down.
AAAAGTGTATATTGGGTATATTATGAATCATATGAGAAATATGAATGATCTAGAAAGGATTTAACCCTCCTATTTTAGGATTGATATTATTGGCCTCTTATTTGAGTTAGACTATGAAATGCATGGCCATGCTCAAATGTTGATTTGATGTGATAGTCTACTCATCGATCAAGGAAACCCGGATTAAATTATGAAGAGGATGACACATTACATGCCTCAAGTTTAATCTATAATATATGGTTAAAAGGATTATAGTACATTGTACATTATACACAAATGGTTTAATCGATCACCGATTTAATTATGATTACTTGGGTAATAATGATGTAATACTAGATGCCGCTCATTGTTTATGATTTTAAATTAGATTTAAAATTGTTGCCAATGTAATAATAACCTAAAGGGTCGCACAAAGAATGATTGGAGGATTATTTAATTTAAATTCGGATTTAAATTAAATGTAAGTAATTCAAATTATTTGTCATTAATTAAGTGTGCTTAATTAATTAAATAAAAAGGAAATTCAAATTTAATATTAAATCCGAAATTAAGTTATTAGATGATTAAGTGAGACTTAATAATACAATAATTAGGATTTCGAATTTAATAATAATAATAACTCTAAAATTAAGTTTAGGGTTGGAGGACCAATAGCCCTTGCCTATATAATATCTTTTTCTAATAGAATTAGGGTTACACGTTTTATTTGATAAAACATAAACCCTAGCAGCTTGAAAAGAGATAGAGAGAGCAAGAAGGCGGCCTCAAGAACGTGCTAGTACACACCCATCCTCCGGGCGATCATTCGTGTGGATACCTTCAAGGCGTAGATCGTTCCAGCGACGGGCTATGTGGTGATCATTCAAGACCTCCATCTTTCCATTAACATAAAGCTTCTTAAGTTAAACATACTGAACTACGAATTAAATATTATTTTTCGCATGGATCCTGCGGAGGGTTTCATTTTTTAAGATTTAAATTTACATTTTCGTTGCGTTTATGTGCTAAAAACCCTTCAATGGCATCAGAGCTACTTGCGAAAAGTTTTTAATTCGTTTATGTTTTAACCGTTTTCGATATATGAGCATGTATGTGATTCGCCATGATTTGATGTTGAAATAATATGCTTGTATATGTATGATTTTGAATATATGATATTCATGTGAGTTGTATAATCAGAAGATGATTATGTAATCTGTATATATACTGATATATACATGATTTATGTTTGTTTCAATTATGAGAATCATATTAGATACGGATTATTAATTGGCTGCTACAGATTTGCTGAAATCTGGGTCTGGTGTCCGATTTACGCAAACGAATACCCTATTCCATAGGTAAACGAGCGTCTGAACAAAACTGATAGCTAAACGACTCGTCTGTAAGGCGTTTGACGTCGTTTACTGCCCGTAAATAGTGATTCTTGTTTTTCTGATTTGACTCTGATTTTTCTGATTTTTGTCATATTTTTTTATGATTAAATCATGGATAATATGATATGTTAAGATCAGATTATGTGTTTTAACATGCTTTTATGTGTTGTATGAGCATGGTGGATGGTTATGGCCTTTCGACCTTAGTGTAATGGTTTTGGTTTTAAATACGACTTGCATGTCGTCAATCTTTGTAATCATAAATCTCGAATGTAACTCGAGTTATTCTTGTAAGTTCATTAGATTAGTTTTACTTTCAATCATGTAATGTAATTGAAGACTCAAGAAGGCTATCCAATAGAGGTGATTCAAAGAAGAAGACGAGGCATACAAGAAGTCTAAACAAAGAAGAAGACTTATGTAATAAGTAGTTGTATTTATTTCCATCACCACATTAGATTGACCTTGATCTTTATCATGAGCTTGATAAAGATCACATAGGATGGGGCCATAACCAAACACATTTACTTTATTGCACTTTACATATTGATGTATGAATGTATGTATAGAATACTTAATGATGCATGCTTTAATTAGATTAATCATGCATGAATGTATGTATTAGATACGTCACCCATGCCATGCCTAAACAAGATAAAATCTGTAACGACTCAAGATTTTAAAATTTACAAATGATTATGAGATTCTCGTGTTTATGAAACACGGAATGAAATACGAATCTTCTTTATTTTCGACATGGGGCGATTTGGTCAACAACGGGTTCATAGAACTTTTAAGGCTGTGGGTTTTAAGCGAGACCGATGTGACTCATCCACTACCTGGAAATCAAACCATTGACGAGTATTGATTTGAAGTATTTTATTCAAGGAAAAATTGGGAATCTCTTTATGATGGGATCATGATCGTTATAATACTAACAAAACCCTAATGTTTATATTAATTTATTTAGATGCCTTCCAATATGTCCAACGCGTTAACCCCTAGATCGATAAGGAGTGGGTTCGCCAGAGCGAAGTACTCCCATCTATCGTGGGACAGCGTGTTGAAGTATATGACACTTTTAGACCTTTGGGTTTTAACTTAACTAAGTTACCACAATAGGATTGTGAACTTAGAGGCATAGAGTTTGGTGAGATTTATTGGATAAATAAGAATAAATATTGTTCCACTAAACTATCCAAGAGTTATATAGTTGATATATAACAAATGTTGTCTACCTTATTGAATCATGTTTTAGGAGTAAATCCAAAGCTGAACTAAAACGTTGTGAAAATTTGGATCTTGGCTTACTAGAAAGTATATAGAAGATACTCTTTCCGAATTAATAGTTAGGGCTATTAATTTGATAAAATAGTAGGAGATATATATTTTGAATATATATGAATAATCACTTGAACATAATTTAATAATCATCTGTAAACTAATTTATCTTATGCATTTTAAACATTGTAGATATTAAATGGCAATCAATTCAAACAACTTCTCTGTGCGATCAGTCCTTGAGAAGGACAAGCTGACAGGAACAAACTTCCTTGACTGGCAGAGGAACTTGAGGATTGTCCTCAAACAAGAGCACAAGCTCTATGTCATAGATATCCCTCACCCTGCACCTCTCACTGAAGGAGCATCCCATGCTCAACAGAATGTTTATCAGAAACATATCAATGATGACACGGATGTTCAATGTCTCATGTTAGCGACCATGAGTGCTGAACTTCAGAAACAACATGAGAAAATGGATTCTTATGATATGATTGAGCACCTTAAACGTATGTTTGAAGGACAGGCTCGTCAGGAGAGGTTTGATACTTTCAAATTGTTGCATGCATGTAAGCAGGGAGAACATGATTCGGTTGGACCGCATGTTCTAAGGATGATTGGGTATATTGAGTACCTTGCCAAGTTGGGTGCCCCGATTGCTGTGGAGCACCAGATTGACCTAATTTTGTAATCTTTAAACAACAGTTATTCTCAATTTATGATGAATTACAATATGAATGAGATAGATAAGAAACCCACCGAACTGTTGGCTATGTTGAAAACTGCTGAGACCAACGTTCAGAAGACATCCTCTGCTCCCATGTTGATGGTGAATAAGGGGAAGGCCAAAGGAAAGGGTAAATGGAAAGGCAAGAGAAAGATGGGATCTAAATCGAATGCCAATCTGAAACCTGATCTGACCAAGGCTTTGAAGCCTCAAGGTGGTGTTCCAAAGGTTGGTGATTGTCACTATTACAAGAAACCAGGTCATTGGAAGAGGAACTGTCATGCTTATTTGGAGGATCTAAAGAAGAAGAAGGTTGTTGTTACTGCTTCTGATTCAGGTATTTATGTTATTGAAGTCAATTGTCTACTTCTACATCTTGGGTATTAGATACTGGATGTGGTTCTCATATTTGTATAAATGTGAAGGAACTGCAGGGAAGTAGGACATTGGCGAAGGGAGAAGTTGACCTACGAGTTGGCAATGGAGTAAAGGTTGCTGCTTTAGCTGTAGGGACTTATCATTTATCGTTGCCCACTGGGCTTGTTTTAGAACTAGATAACTGTTTTTACGTGCCTGCGATCTGCAGAAACATTATTTCGGTTTCTTGTTTGGACAAGAAAGGTTTTTCGTTTTTGATTCAGAACAATAGTTGTTCCTCTTCATTCAATAATGTTACCTACGGGATTGCACGTTTGTTTAATGGTTTATATGTTCTAGATATAGATACTCCTGTCAATAACATAAATAATGATAATAAACGTATTAAGATGAAAGACTCAAATCAAACATACCTTTGGCATTGTCGTTTAGGTCACATAAATGAGAAACGCATTTCCAAATCACATAAAGATGGTTACTTGGATAAGTTTGATTTTGAATCATACGAAGAATGCAAATCTTGTCTCATTGGCAAAATGGCTAAAGCTCCTTTTACCGGACAAGGTGAAAGGCCACCGAACAATTAAGACTTATACATAGTGATGTATGTGGTCTAATGCGTACGATGGCAAGAGGTGGCTTTTACTACTTCATTACTTTTACTGATGATTTGAGTAGATATGGATATGTGTATCTTTTGAAGAACACATCCGATTCTTTTGAAAAGTTCAAAGAATACAAGGCTGAAGTGGAAAAGCAAACAGGGGAAAGTATAAAAGTTCTACGATCAGATCGTGGAGGAGAATACTTAAGCCTCGAGTTTAAAGGTTTTTTGAAGGAGTGTGGTATCGTATCACAACTTACTCCTCCTGGAACGCCTCAATAGAATGGAGTTTCTGAGAGGAGAAATCGTACCTTGTTGGACATGGTGCGATCGATGATGAGTCTAGCAGATCTTCCAATAAGTTTTTGGGGTTATGCTCTAGAAACGGCTGCATATACACTAAACCGAGTTCCAACTAAATCGGTTCAAAAGACTCCATATGAGATATGGACTGAGAAACGTCACAGCATGTCTTTTATGAAAGTATGGGGATGCAAAGTGTTTGTGAAACGCTTGGTGTCTGACAAGCTGGGACCAAAATTGGATAAATGTTATTTTGTGGGATATCCTGAAGAAACTAAAGGGTATAGTTTCTATAATCCTACCGAGAACAAAGTGTTGGTTGCTCGAACCGCTGTATTTCTTGAAAGAGAGTTACTTTCAAAGAAAATTAGTGGGAGGACTATAGATCTCGATGAAGATCAAGTTTTACAAAATAATATTGAACCAGAGTTGGAAAATGGGCAGGAAGTACATCAAGATGTTCCTGCTCCGGAAACACAGGTTGTTCGTAGATCTACTAAGGCTCGTCATAAGCAAGAGAGATATTATGGATTTCTCTTGACTCAAGATGATGATGTAATGCTCATAGATAATGATGAGCCTCTTACCTACCAAGATGCTATGAACAATCCAGACTCCGAGAGATGGCTAGAGGCCATGAAATCCGAAATGGAATCCATGTATCAAAATAAAGTATTGACTTTAGTTGATCCACCTGAAGGGGTAAAACCTATAGGGTGCAAGTGGGTTTTCAAGAAGAAAACTGACATGGATGGTAAAGTACAGACCTATAAAGCGCAACTGGTGGCAAAAGGTTTCAAACAAGTTCATGGTATAGACTATGATGAGACCTTTTCACCAGTTGCTATGGTCAAGTCCATCAGGATTTTGCTAGCAATAGCTGCTTACTACGACTATGAGATTTGACAAATGGATGTCAAAACCGCTTTCTTAAATGGGAGCCTTGAAGAGGATGTATACATGATACAACATGAGGGTTTTGTCGATCCCAAGTTTGCTAAGATGGTCTGTAAGTTGCTTCGATCTATTTATGGATTGAAGCAAGCCTCAAGGAGATGAAATCGTCGTTTTGATGAAACAATCAAAGAATTTGGCTTTATTCAAAATGAAGATGAACCATGTGTTTATAAGAAGGTTAGTGGGAGCCACGTGGCATTCCTAGTACTATATGTAGATGACATATTACTATTAGGGAATGACATACCTTCTCTACAGGCTGTTAAAGACTTGGTTGGGAAATAGTTTCTCGATGAAGGACTTAGGTGATGCTACCTATATATTAGGGATCAAGATCTATAGAGATAGATCAAGGAAATTAATCGGCCTAAGTCAGAGTACATACATTGACAAAGTATTGCATCATTTCGGGATGCAAGAGGCAAAAAGAGGATATGTCCCAATGTACAATGTCTCATTAGATGATAAGGGCCATATGAGCAAAGTTCCATATGCTTCGGCAATTGGATCTATAATGTATGCGATGATATGTACTCGACCTGATGTTTCGTATGCCTTGAGCATGATGAGCAGATACCAGTCTAATCCTGGCGAGGGTCACTGGATAGCAGTCAAGAATATTCTTAAGTACTTAAAAAGGACTAAAGATTCATTCTTGGTGTATGGAGGAGATATACATATATGTAAAGTGCATACTGATGATAATGTTGCAGACCCACTGACTAAGGCTTTGTCACAGCAAAAGCACGAAGGTCATACTAGTTCCATGGGTCTTAGATATCTGGGTGATTGGCTCTAGTGTAAGTGGGAGATTGTTAGTGTTTGTGCCCTAGAGACAACACTATTTTATTTATATTATGAAATATTTGGATTATTACTTCTGATTATATGGATTATTCTTTAGTAATTTATTATATCTTTATTTTCTGCGATAAGATGTTGGATTAATAAATGTTCTTGGAATATGATATGTAATTTACATCTCTAAGTACGTGACTTAGAAATGAGATTATGAGAATAGTATCGATATTCCTAAAGATCCCTAGTCGAGTATTATTATTAAGGGACAATAATAATGCATTAAGACTAGTGTGAATGTTGACTGATGATCATTTCTCATTGATCATAGGTATAGTGATACTAAAGTCAAAACACAGGCACATGTATTATATACATGGTGCTGGAAAAGCCAATGTGAGATTCTACATTTCTGTTGTGTCATAAGTAATTCTCACAGTGATAATGATGTATTGGTCCTTAGACTTGAAATCATTATATTTCTATATGAGAATTAATATACTTTGGTTGCATTAAAAGTTACCTTTGACCGGGTGATGATAAAAGTGTATATTGGGTATATTATGAATCATATGAGAAATATGAATGATCTAGAAATGATTTAACCCTCCTATTTTAGGAGTGATATTATTGGCCTCTTGTTTGAGTTAGACTATGAAATGCATGGCCATGCTCAAATGTTGATTTGATGTCATAGTCTACTCATCGATGAAGGAAACCTGGATTAAATTATGAAGAGGATGCCACATTACATGTCTCGAGTTTAATCTATAATATATGGTTAAAAGAATTATAGTACATTGTATATTATACACAAAAGGTTTAATCGATCACCGATTTAATTATTATTACTTGGGTAACAATGATGTATTACTAGATGCCGCTCATTGTTTATGATTTTAAAGTAGATTTAAAATTGTTGTCAACGTAATAATAACCTAAAGGGTCGCACAAAGAATGATTGGAGGATTATTTAATTTAAATTCGGATTTAAATTAAATGTAAGTAATTCGAATTATTTGTTATTAATTAAGTGTGACTTAATTAATTAAATAAATAGGAAATTCGAATTTAATATTAAATCCGAAATTAAGTTATTGGATGATTAAGCGAGACTTAATAATACAATAATTAGAATTTTGAATTTAATAATAATAATAACTCTAAAATTAAGTTTAGAGTTGGAGGCCCAATAGCTCTTGCCTATATAATATCTTTTTCTAATAGAATTAGGGTTACACGTTTTATTTAATAAAACATAAACCCTAGCAGCTTGAAGAGAGATAGAGAGAGCAAGAAGGCGGCCTCAATAACGTGCTAGTACACACCCATCCTCCGGGCGATCATTCGTGTGGATACCTTCAAGGCGTAGATCGTTCCAGCGACGGGCTACGAGGTGATCATTCAAGACCTCCATCTTTCCATTAACGTAAAGCTTCTTAAGGTAAACATACTGAACTATGAATTAAATATTATTTTTCGCATGGATCCTGCGGAGGGTTTCGTTTTTTAAGATTTAAATTTACGTTTTCGTTGCGTTTATGTGATAAAAACCCTTCAGTTTATTCCTAAGACATGCTTCTATTTCATCTTTAAGGTTGAGCTTGTGTTCCAAAGATTTAATAGAGTCTCTTAGTGAAGTATCTATAGTACAATCAACCTCTAACTCTTCCACTTTTGCCTCAAGCATTCTGCATTTGGTAACAAGTGTTTTATGTTCCTTTTGAGAAGTGTTTAGGCTTTTGCACAACATATAGATCTCTTCGCTAAGAGCCCCATTTTGTGCCTTATAATCATTAATAGACATTTCTTCTTTAAGGGTTAGAACTGGTACCTCTGTTTCATCTAATGTCTCAGCCATGAGGGCAAAGTTTGTTACATGAGTAACCTCTTCTTCGTCTGAATCATCCCAAGCTCTGCCTTCTATAACAACTAAAGCTTTGTTTCCATGTCTCTCCTTCACCAGGGCTTCATACTTGCTTTTGAGGGATTCATAAGTTTCTTTGGGATAGGTCTATTTCGGCTTCTTGCAGTCTGTAGCAAAATGTCCAGCTTCACCATAATTATAGCATTTGAACTTCATTTTGAAATCCAAAGGAGATTTGAAGCTAGTACTCTTGCCTTTTCCTTGGTAACCTTGAGAACTACCACCACTCTTGGTAACCCGGTAGTAAGATAAAAAATTTCTCTGTGGCCGGTTACCCTTTTTGAATCTCATATTGATGAACTTCCTTTCCATTTATGCCACGACAGTATCATCCATGTTGTCCAGCTCTTCTTGGGTGAAGTAGTCATCATCACTATTAGAGGTGCACTCATCATCATTATCAACTTGATGTGGTGCAAGAGATGATCTAGGTTTTTCTGCAACCATTTCCTTTTTAGACTCTTCCTCATCAGCAAGTAATCCTGATACAACTTCCTTTCCTTTTGAATCATTGTCCCATGCTTGATCTTGAAGGGTCTCCAGCTCATAGGTCTTTAGAATTCCATAATATTCTTCCAGAGAAGTTGTATGCAAATCTCTGGTTTCTCTGACTGCGTAGACTCTATGCTCAATGCTCTTCTGCTGGTTCCTTAGATATCTCATGTTGACTTTAACCATGGGGAGAGTTACACCTCTCAGATTTAAATCAAACACTAAGTGACTGAATCTTAGATAAACATATGTTATGCTTTCACCTTTTCTTATTCTAAAGGTGTCATACTCCATCTTGAGTATAAGTGTCTTGTTGCTTCTAACCTCAGCGGTACTTTCCATTACGACCTCTATTTTATCCCAAATCTTCTTAGCTGTAGTTAGTCCTTTGACTACATTAAACATTTCATGATCTAGGGATTCCATCAAGGTTTGTCGAACGGACGTATCGAAAGCTATTTGCTCCTTATCAGCACCTGAAAAGTCTGCTGCCTTTTTAGGCTCAAACCGTTGTGGTACAATCACATCTCCTTCCATATGCTCAGGAACAAGAATTATAGGAACAAATTTACCCTTATCAAGGACATCCAGATATTCAAGATTGACGGACTCAAGGTAAATTTTCATTCTCAAAACCCATTCTTCATAGTGATCTCGGTTGAACATTGGAATCTTGAATAGATTTTTAGGTGCCATCTTAATTTAGATTTAAAGTAAAGATACTAAATTTTTCTTATTATTTGAGTAGTAATTAAAATAAAATCGAATTATCTCCAAATAAATCAAGGTTCAACTTTTGGTCACCAAAAATTTCTAAGTACCCAAGACTAGGCTATGTAGAAAATATATTTAGAACTTTTGTTTAAGTCGAAATTTTATAGAAGTCGAAATTTTCACTAAGTAGAAACTTTGTCCAAGTCAAAATTTCTAAGTAAAAATTCTGTAAGTAGAAATTTCTAAGTAGAAATTCTGTAAGTGGAACTTTTTGTCGTTGGTGAAAATTTGCAGCAGGTCACTCAATATTAATATTGAATAAACAATATTATCTTTCACATTTTTTATCTTTTGTGCCTTAACTCACCTAACACCCACGTGATGGGTATAGACAATTTTCCGTATCTTCTTTTTACAGTGAGTAAGTTGTCCAATCAAAAGCTAATAACACCTTTTTCACGTTTTGTCTTTTGAAAAGTAAACCAAAAGTTGCTGGGTTTGTCTTTTTTATCAAGAACTGTGATGACTTCGTGAAGAACACCAAAAATCAAAGTACCCAGAATAATTCACAAAAATTATCTAAAATCCACCAAAGCTAAATAATCAAACCTGGAGTATTTAAATAATTTTTAGGATGAGTTTTCGCTAAGAAAAGAATTAAAGCTCACTTTTCAAAAAAGAAATCGAAGAGTGGAAAACTCACAAATCTTCTACCAAACACAAGGATCTATGTTTTGTATGTCAAACGTGAAGCTCTGATACCAATTGTTAAGTCTAAATGTGTTATAAAGGGGGGGTGAATACAACTTTTTAGATTTATGAAGCAATAAATACTATGTAATAAATGAACACAAAGATTCAAGGAATGTATGTCTTATATATAACTTGAAAGGGTTGCTATAACATTCATTACATAAGTACAACAGAAGTAAAGAGGGTAGTAAATGATACTAAGCTCTGTGAATATTCTCTCTCTCTCTCTCTCTCTTTTACAAGTGTTTTTCTCAATATTGCTCTCTTTTAAATATTACACAAGTACTTCTATTTATACTAATTGTAATTAATGACCTGTAGTCTTCAAAGAATATGATATACGTGGCCCAATGTTGTCCACGTGAATCTTATCTTATCTTCAAAGCTTGGAAATCAGCCACCTAGAAGATGCCATGTGTCATGTTGAAACTACCCTCTATGTAGAACTTTTACATAAGAATTTCTACTTAGCTTCCGCAATATAGGACTTAGAAATATTCGGCAGTCCTTGGAATTTGTACTTAGACTCTATCTCGAAATTTTAAGTAGAACTTCTACATAGGAATTTCTACATAGATAATTCGAGATAGCTTCCCTCTTTGTGTACTTAAAAAATATTTCCACTTCTAGAATTTCTACTTGGCTCTAAGTAGAAAATCATCTAGAATTTCTAGATAGGAATTTCTACATAGGTTCCTTAGTAAGTACTTAGAGAAATTCTGAGCTTCAACTTGAAACTTCAATGCACATCTTGAACTTGTGATTTCTTCTCGTCTTCTCTATTCTTCAACAAGCTCTTGAACATGGATCTCTACTACTGACATAATTTTGCTATCAATGTCCTGACACTTGATGCAATGGTCTGGTTCATAAGTGACTAGTCTTGATAGGGTTCTTGCTTCTGAGTATATTATTAGTAATGTGGATTTCCAACTAATGCTTTCCTGCTTATTCACTTGAAATCAATTAGCCTTATTGATACTGATAGTTATGATCTTGATTCTTTATGTTATAAATCACAGAGGCATGAACAACTTTGTCTTAAACTTCTTCCAATGATTTCTTCTTTGATTGATCATAATTAACACTTCGAATTGTATCAATTACCTTGTCTTCATTTAGTATTGATTTCTTTGTGACATCTTGTTCTTGATTGTCTTCCGATTAAGTATCTTTTTTTAGTTGAGTTACATAAGTTACAATGTTACAAGTTTAGACACTCTGCCTTTCAGATGTTTCATTAAAAAATTGAATATTTGACAAATATTTATGCGCTGAGTTGTATACTAAAATGATTATTATTGATGAGCTGCCATTTAAATTTGGGGATAACATGGGATTTCAATCTTTCATTAAAAGGTTGTTGTCCAATGTTTCAGATTCCATCTAGATGGAAGGTTGCACGTGATTGTTTTACTATGTATGTTAGTAGGAGGGATGGGTTAATGAGTGTATTTTGTGAGCCAACCCAACGTATTTGTTTAACAACGGACATATGGACATCTAATCAAAGAATCAATTATATGTGTTTGACGATTCATTTTATTGACAAAAATTGGATACTGCACAAAAGAATACTAAATTTTTATCCAATCAATAGTCATAGAGGTGATGCGATTGGGTTTGCAATTGAGATATATTTGAGGGATTGAGAAATTACTAGGGTGTTGAGTTGCACGGTAGATAATGCTAGCTCTAATGATGTTTGCTGAAGTGAAGGGAGTGAAAAGTGATTATCTTTTGACTTGGTATGTAGTTGTGAGCTCAACACTTTTGTAATTTACAATCATATGGCATACTTTAGAATAAATAATTACTTCATCATATGGGAATCTTTTATTTTAGAATATTTGAGTGAAAAACCGAAAACTTTTACCGAAGATTTTGACATATTAGGTTGGTCGAAATTAAATTCAATGAGATTCCCCGTTTTATCCAAATGGCTCGTGATGTTTGGCCATGCCTATATCAATGGTGGCTTCCGAATCGGCTTTTAGCACAGGTGGGAGAATTATTAGTGATTTTAGGAGTTCTTTAACTCCTAGAATGGTTCAAAGTCTTTTACGTGCTCAAGATTGGATGCAAAAAATGACAAAAACTATCAATGTTGAGGAAACACATGATGATATGATAGAGCTTGAAAAAGGTATATTAATTTCCATTTAAAATAATAATACATTTATTCATTTTAGTACTAACTTGTTTTCTAAATTTTTTTTGGTAGATATAAGTAAATTGGATATTCATGGTGGACAAATTTCTCCCGCAACTACTAATTCTGTAATGCCCTATTTCACCATATTATTCTATTTTTCAGTTTTGTTGAGTGCAGAGTTTATACCTACTGCCTACTGCTACAGTCTGCAATTTTCTGCAGTCCCCTACTTGTATTTACTTAATTCTGTAGTCTTTTAGTTTTATGTTATTTCTAAGAATTTTGTTAAACTTGCAATTTTAATTATGCACTGTTTTTATTCGGTACCCTATTTTTATTAATTATGGAGTTTTTTTTATATAAATTTCTACATATTATGGTTGTGTTAGTTCTGATTTATGCATATTGTAAAACTTGTCAGTGTTATACTTTGCTGAATGAATGGTGGAAACTAAGTTTTTGTGGGTCTATTGCTAAAGTGCAAATGGCCTGGCTGCTGATCTGCATCTACTATACTTCTGCTTCGTTCAGTGTTCAGTGCTGCTAAGTTTTGGGACTTATGTATTTATTTTGGGTTGTCATATTTTTAGTGTAGTCCCATCTGCTACTTTAATAAATTATAATTCATATGAATGTCTAATACTATATTGGAGACATGGAATTTATATTGGTAGCAAGTTGCAAAGTAACAGTGTGATTCGTTCTTTAGATTTTGTTAGTGAAGGTGTTTGATTTTGCTACTTCTTATTTTTATGGTTGTCTAAATGTTTGGGAAGTAGACTTACTAACTTATTGTGACTACATGATAATGCATTTCTTATTTTTAATTATGGGAAAGCTTGACAATTAATTAATATTTATTGGTTTCATACTATTTTCAATTTTTTTAATTTTTTTCTAATTCGGTTTTATGTTTTAACCGAAATAATTATTTCGGTTCGGTAAATAACCGATATTAATTCGGTTCTTAATTCGATAATAGATTTTGCCTATATTTAGTAATCGCTTCGATTATTACCGAATACTCATCCTATTGGTAACCACCTCTTTGGACGAGTCTCTGTATCCTACCTTGTACCAAACATATTGCTTATATGATTCAATGTCTTGGTACTATTTCTTGGAGTAGTTCGTCTTTTATTTGGACACATATTTATTGATTAATTACCCCTTTTATTATTTACGAAAATAATAAGTAATTAAGATCTCGGATCTTATCAATTAAACGTATTTATTGGATTATGCTAAGATTAATTAATGCAATATTTATAGGATATTTTTTAGCCCGTAACATAAATTTAAATATAAAATTAAATATAAAAGATAATAATTATTTAAATAAAACCATATTTCGTGATCAAACCAATTTATTTTCACGTGGATTGATTTGTCTTAATTTATATATTTATCGATTTGTTTAAAAAATTGAGAAATTTAAATTAATTTGGATCACAAACACCCCTATATATTTATGGGTGCTATGATTTTTGTATACTATAAAATTAAAACAAATAATATATAAGTAGGAGATATTTTAATATTGTAATATATACAATCTATATTATATTATTATAGCCGAAAGATTTAAAATTTTGGTCCAAGGTGATTCATAGAAAAGATCCTAACTATCCAATTTTAGATGAATCATAAAAATGATCTTAACCATTCAATTTTAATAAAATCTAATTTTAAAAAGAATATATATCATACATAAAACTCTAACCCCCGATAGTCCTCTTTTTATATAACTCCTCATTGATAATATTATGTTATATTTTAAATATATTCTATATTTTCTATTTTAAGAATATTACTTACCATATAATTTTTATTTAATATATCAATAAAATTTATGATTATTAATATATAAATATCATTGTACAATAACGTACAACTCTAACCCCTAATATATCAATACTATACTATATTATTATAGCTGAAAAATTAAAATTTTTGGTCAAAGATGAATCATAGAACAAATCATAACCGTCCAATTTTTTTATGTGAAATATTAAAAGTTTTAGTTCAAGGTGAACTATAAAAAATATTCTAAACCGTCCAATTTTAGATGAATCATATAAACGATCTTAACCATTCAAATTTAATAAAATCTAATTTTAAAAAGAATATATATCATACATACAACTCTAACCCCCGATAGTCCTCTATTTAAATAACTACTCATGGATAATATTATGTTATATTTAAAATATAATCTATATTTTCTATTTTAAAAATATTACTTATCCTATAATTTTTATTTAATATATAATTAAAATTTATGAATATTAATATATAAATATCATTGTTCAATAACATACAACTCTAACCTCCATAGTCCTCATTTTCTACAACTACTCAAAGATAATATTATATTATATCAACATAAATTTTTCAACGTTATAAAATTTTATTGTAAATATCAATAAAATATAATATAAAAAAATAAAGAGCTTGATGACCCTAATGATGACCTTAGATAATTTACCTAAGCTTTTAACAAAATATAATACAACATCAAAACTATTTTTGTAAATACAGGGGAGGTTCATTATTATTACAAAATTGTCACTCAGTTTTTATATTGAAATAACTTATGTTCTTTTTTTTACAAACAAAATAGAATGCATTTATTAAAATACTGAAAAATAGTCTGAACAACCTCTGAACTCATAATACAACCTGATTGGGAAACAAATAAACGAACTAAACAAGTAGTCGTCTTATTTTCAGATTACTTAACAAATAGAATAATATTTTTTAAAATAAAAAGGCTTATAATAACTTTCCCAGGAATCCACCCAATACTAACCCTCACAGCAACATCACAATTGACCATCACATTAATGCCATCTGTAGCCCAATATTCAGAATTTTTAGTTACATCAACTAAAACCGGAGGAACAAATGCCCCCAAACTATGAACAATCTTGTGTTGTGAAAAGTAAGCACTTATGATATTCACCCTCTCAGTTTCGATACAAGAAATCCAGATCTGCCAAAAAACCATATAAATCCTTTCCAGCGGAACCAACACCAATAAACACAAATAATTTAAACAAAACATACTGACACCCAAAAAAATTTGGGACAACCTTGATTAACAAGGTACAAGAAAGATCTCACCCAAAAAGGATTAGATTACACACATAAAAGATGTTTATTCGAAATTTTGAAAAAATAATAAAATAAAAGAGAAGAAGAGAAGATGGAAAAATGAAAATGATTAAATAATGAAAGGGAATTGTAAATGGAGAAGAAAATGGGTGATTAAAACCCAAGATCTGAAAACCGAGGCCGACTCTCATTGAAAAGAATAGCCCGATTATGTGCTACACTTGAAAAAATAAGACCTAGACCTAATAACTTATGTTCTTAAGTAGTTGCTACGGTCGTCATTCTTAGGGCTTTTTTCTCAATTTTTTTATACCTAAATATCAGTCTTTCATCCCGTGATTAGTACGGGTTATAAGCTTATATGTATTAAAATTAATAAATCTAGTTAATAATAAAATCATACTTTATAAAACTAAAAATATGAAAATACAAAATTAAAATGATAAAATGTCAAATAAATTAATACAAATTATAATAAATATACATTTTAATATTTTAAAGGTGTGGTTAAAAGACAATACACAATAATTATATCATGTATATTTTAGTGGTACGGTTTGGTAAAGTGTAGGTACAATAGGTTGGGTTTTTCATTTATTCTAATATACCATTATAATAGCTAATAATTTGTATAACAAATAAAATAGATAACTAACTAACAAATTGAACTATAAATATATAGCCTTAAATAATAATAAAAGTATTATATTATATATAAATATCTAATACAAGCAATAATTATCTTAATAAAAAACTAATTAACAAATTGAACTATAATTATATATCCTTAAATAATATAAAATAATAATAAAAGTATTATATTATATACAAATATCTAATACAAGCAACAATTATCTTAATAAAAATAAATATAAGTAAAAATTAAGAAATCATCTATTAATCAAGTTAAAGTACAATCATTTTTTTATAAAAAATTGAAATATGTTAGATTGATTTAAAATATTTTCGAATAGATAATTTTATTTTTATCTTATAAAATAAAAAACACATTTATATAATATTTAAGTATAAATATTACATGTGTTTTATTTGTTTTAAAAAAATTTAGAGTACATCAATCCAATAAAACATAAAAACAAGGAATAAATATAATAATAATAATTATAATAATAATAATAATAATAAAACTATTATAATTTCAAATTGAATGTAAATTTAATAAAATACATTACATACTATATTTATTTAATTTATTATAATATTCCATTATAATACTTAATAATCTGTATAAACAACACGATAAGTAATTAATTAAGAAATTAAACTATAACTACACATTCTTAAATGAGTGGATTTTTCATTTATTCTAATATACCATTGTAATAGCTAATAATTTTTATAACAAACAAAATAGATAACTAATTAACAAATTGAACTATAAATATATATTCTTAAATAATATAAAATAATAAAATAAGTATTATATTATATATAAATATCTAATACAAGCAACAATTATCTTAATAAAAATAAATATAAGTAACAATTAAGAAATCATTTGTTAATCAAGTTAAAGTAGAATCTTTTTTTTTTATAAAAAATTGAAATATGTTAGTTGTAACTCCTTAGTTTTGATGATCACAACACAGCAAGCCATCATGTTGTTATTTGAGAATGTTTGCAGGATATAACAGCTTAATGCCATTGCTGTTTAAGTATCATGACAGCAAGCTATCATAAGACAGTAATCTATTTTAGCAAGCTATGATCAACTATGTCAGAATAACAGCAAGCCAAGATGCACAGTCCAGATTCAACAAGGAAGTCGAATTTCATGGAGATTTTATAGGATCTTCATATATATCAGTTGTAAGGACTTCTCTAATATAATATACGTGCATGATATATATAGAGCTCTTTTATAAAATGTTTTTAATCATTCAAATTGATTTCCTAAAGAATAGGAGTTTGTTTCTCTTTCAAACTCTTTCTTCTATCTTCTGATTAAAACGTTTTATCCTCTACTAAATAGAAGAGATATTTTCTGAACGTTGGACTTCTGTGTTTCTCTTCAATCTAACGTACACATGAACGTTGGAAAACCATCCCAACGATCTTACATGGTAGAATTGGATTCTAGCCGTTGTAATTTGTTGAGGCTGTTTTCAAATATTAATGTATTGTTATATATATATATATATGTGGTTTCTTGTAGTTTTGATGACTGAAAAATTTACAAGCAAGAACACATACAACTCCTGATCTTTATTGTTTCTAAAATATTCTCGAGCTCTAATTATATACACGTGTTTCATCTTAGAGAGAGTTTATAGTTTGAGTTGTAAACTTTATCATTGATTTGTATTATTCAAATTGTATTGATTAGTTGCTGGATAAGTTGGCTAGGGAAACAAGGGTTTAGTGGTACTTGCTAGAGGAGTTTGTACTACGGGGTAGTATAGTACTTAGAGAGCAGGTTCTTAAACAGGGGTTCAGCAAGCCATTATCAGCAGCTGGGATAAATGGAGATATATTATTGTATCTTGTAGTTGTAATCTTCATTGATCAATAATATATTCTCTTACCAAGTTGGTAAGGGACCAGGACGTAGACCATAGGGGCTTAGGGGTCGAACCTGGCTAAAATTCTTGTGTGTTCTATTTACTTTCCTGCACATTATTTTCTGCATTGCATTTAGTCATATCAGCTTACTATCATTGTCAGATTATAGTTCTGTTGGTAAAATCTCAGTAAGCTATTTTCGGGTAAATTTTAAAAGTAATCCTAGTTAGCTATAATCACCTATTCACCCCCCTCTAGGTGTAATTTCAGTTGGTATCAGAGCTTTGGTATACTAATCTTTCTGTAACAGGAATAGTATTCGATCGAAATGGCTGACAAATATCCCGAAAGAACCTCAGATTACCGAGCACATCTCTTGCTTGGTACAGAAAACTATAACTGATGGAAAGGTCGCATGGAAGTGTATCTATCCAGGGAGCCACTAGCTTTGAGAGTTGTTCAGAAGGGTCCATTTGAGTTCAAGGATAAAGAAGGCAAAGTGAAAGATGTTGATGATCTCACAGAGGCTGAACTAATCAAATACAGCTTCAATGGAAAGGCTAGGAATTCTCTCATGAATGGGTTATGTCCTAGTGAATGTGATAAAGTCTCTTCATGCAAATCAGCTAAAGAGATATGGGATACTCTGGAATTGTATCATGAAGGATCCAAGAGTTTAAGAAAGGTGAAATTGAGTAAACTAATGAATGAGTTTGGAAATTTCAAGCTTCAAGACGGAGAAACTATTCGAGAAAGTCAAGCTAGATTCCAGATAAATCTAAATGCCTTAAAGCAGCTTGGCAAACATATCCCACAAGAAGAAATCAACATGAAGATACTTAGTGCTGTGCCATTTATCTATGAACCAAAGGTAACAGCTCTAGAATCCTCTCCAACTATAGATACTATGGATCAATTGGCTGTTTTTGTAGAATTGGAACAATTTGAAAGCAAAATCAAGGAAAGCCAATCAAGTTCAATGCAAGCTCCAGCTGCTTAAATGAAGCAATTAGCTCTTCACACTAATGATAGCTTACTGGAATCTGAAGATGAGTCAGACGAAGAACTAGCTTTAATATCCAGGAAGATCAGAAAGATGATTGAGAAGAAGAACAAGCTGAAAAGAGATAAAGGCAGATTTTCCAACAATAAGAAGCCCAACAAGGATTCTAAAGATCAGACATGCTTTGAATGTGGAAAGCCAGGCCATTATAAGCGAGACTGCTACAAATTGAAGTCAAAACAGCAAACTGTCTTCAAGGATAAGAAGAAAGCTAAAGCTCTAATGACTTGGAGTGATGATGACTCGGTTTCCAGTGATGATTCAAGTGGAGACATGGTCAATCTTTCCCTAGTTGGACTTGATGATGATTCTGTTCGAGGAAATTCAGAAAGTGGATACCTAGAAAGTGATTCAGAAGAAGATCAGAGTGAGGTAAACTCTTATAAATATAATTTATCTTCTGAAAATATTGTTTTGGAACCACTAACTATGTAGGAATGTGAGAATGCATCTATGGGAGAATATTATTCTCTTAAAGCTGAAAATAGCAAGCTAAAAGAGAAGAATAATTATCTCAAGACTATGGTTCAAGATTTGATGAGCAAAGTGGATACTTGGATTGACAAGAAGGTACCTACACAAGCTGACAAAGAGGCTGAAATCAAGGATCTTCAAGCTAAAGTTAGTCATGCAGAAAACTTCAAAAAAATTCTCCTCAAAAGAAACAAGACTCAATTAATGGAGATCACAGAGTTAAAGAAGGAGATTGAAGCAAGGGATGAATGTTTGGAGTTGTTCAAACTCAGAGAATCAATAGATGCAACACCTTCAAATCAAGCAGAAGAACCATCTCAGTAAGCTGAAATCATAAGTCAGCAAGCTGAAAAGATTGATCTGCTCACAAAGGAAGTTGAGGATCTGAAAAGGGGCATGGGATCGTTTATTCAAGGAGAAGAAAGTTTCAAATTAATGATGAACAACACAAATATTCCATTGGTCAGAGAAGGAATTGGAATGAATGCAAACAAGAAGGACAAGGCTCTAAGATATGAAGGAAAACATGGCATACCCTATGATTATGCTATGCCTTGGAAGATATGCAACAGATGTGGAAAGAAAGGGCATCTTGAAAAGCATTGCAAAGTTCAGAATGGACAAAAATCATACCATGGAGGAAACAAACAGAAAACAGCTTACTATGATCAGAATGGCAGAACAAAGACAACTTACCATCATCAGGCTGGCAGAGTTAAATCACCTAGATTTATCCAAAAATGGATAAAGAAATCTGATTTACATGTTTTATATGT
Source organism: Apium graveolens (assembly GCF_009905375.1). Classification (NCBI taxonomy): domain Eukaryota; kingdom Viridiplantae; phylum Streptophyta; class Magnoliopsida; order Apiales; family Apiaceae; genus Apium; species Apium graveolens. Next base: position 30,929,753 of record NC_133654.1, on the reverse strand, counting down.
TTTATCTGCTAACCATGTCGGACCCAACAAACTTTGGGTACCAAAAGGTTGAGTTGTTTTATTTGTTTTGTAGATGTGTCTTGTCGCTCGAGTCAAATTAACTCAATGGATTTTAGATAGCGGATGTACTAGACATATGAGTGGAGACAAAGCACAATTCTTGAGTCTTCAGATGAAAAAGGGTGGAAGAGTGACTATTGGTGATAGCAAAACTCTTCAAATCCTTGGAAAAGGTAAAATAGGTAATAAACACATTTCAATTGATAAAGTTCAATATGTTAAAGGCCTTAAATATAATCTGCTTAGCATAAGTCAGTTATATGATGATGGTCATACTGTTAACTTTGGTATTGATAAGTGTATTATTACTATTGGTACTAACAAAGTCCCCCTAGTTGCTAGAAGGGAAGGAAATATATATATTTTGGACTTTGAGTTGCAGAAAACAGCTTGCTGTCTTGCTGCAATAGACACTGATCCTTATGTTTGGCATAAAAGATTGGGTCATGCTCACATGGACTTGCTTAACAAGCTTTCAAAGAAGAAGCTAGTCAGAGGTTTACCCAAAATCAAGTATGTCAAGACTGAGGTGTGTTCGGCATGCCAATTAGGCAAGCAAATTAGAAGTACTCACAAAGCAAAGAAAATGGTATCTACTTCTAAACCCTTAGAACTTTTACATTTAGACTTATTTGGTCCAGAAGCTTATAAAAGTATAGGAGGTAAGCAATATGGTTTTGTAATTGTTGATGATTATTCTCATTTTACATGGGTATTGTTTCTTAGAACTAAAGATGTTGTTTTTAATGAGTTTGAGAAACTAATTAAATTACTTGAGAATAAGCTAAATACAAAGCTTGTAGGAATAAGGAGTGATCGAGGTGGTGAATTCCAAAAAGACTTTGTTACTTATTGTGAAGAAAGAGGAATATCACATGAATTCTCGGCTCCAAGGACTCCACAACAAAATGGTGTGGTGGAACGCAAGAATAGGTCACTGCAAGAGACAGCAAGGACTTTGTTGCAAGAAAGCAAGTTACCTAGAAGTTTTTGGGTAGAAGCAGTCAACACAGCATGCTATGTTCTGAATAGAGTATTGATAAGACCTATTTTGGACAAGACTCCATATGAATTGCTCAAGAAAAAGAGGCCCAACATCAGTTACTTCAGAATCTTTGGCTCAAAGTATTTTGTGCTCAAGACAATTGGTAATGATGGTAAATTTGATGCTAAATCTTATGAAGCTATTTTTCTTGGTTATTCTATGAATAGTAAAACCTATAGAGTTTATAATTTGTCTAAGCATATTGTTGAGGAATCTATAGATGTTACTTTTCAAGAACCTAACAATGATCTTCCAAGAGACGAGGAAGATGATGCAGGTGAAGCTGGACAACATCAAGCTGAAACAGAGAAGGCTTCTCCAAAATAGCAAGCTGAAACAGAGACTGATTCTGGAAAATAGCAAGCTGAAATTGAAACTGCCTCAGGAAATCAGCAAGCAGAACCTTCTACTTCAGTTGATGATGCAATTGTAAAGATGGCAAAGATGACTCTTGATGGTCCTAGAGGAAATAGAGCAAAGGATAAAATGACAATCTATGATGGTGAAGACTTAGCTCCTCTATCTAAGATAGGGAAGACTTCGCATGAAGATATTGCAAAGCATTCATTGCCAAAAGCTACACTGACAGTGAAGAATCACCCTCCAGAACAGGTTATTGGTGATATTTCTGATGGTCTCAAGACAAGAAAAGGCACTGCAAACTTTTGTGCTTATGCTGCATTTTTAGCTCAAGAGGAACCCAAAAATGTCAAAGAAGCACTTGAAGATGAAAATTGGATCACGGCTATGCAAGAAGAACTCAATTAATTCGAACGATGTGATGTTTCGGAACTGGTCAAGCCACCAAAGGATGCTTCAATAATTGGTACAAAATGGATTTTCAAGAATAAAGTGGATGAATTTGGTACTGTTACTCGAAATAAAGTAAGGCTCGTAGCACAAGGGTACAACCAACAAGAAGGCATTGACTTTGATCAAACTTATGCTCCAGTAGCTAGATTGGAATTAATTAGGATGCTTCTTGCTTATGCATGCTACAAGAAGATCAAGCTACATCAAATGGACGTCAAAAGTGCTTTTCTTAATGGATTTCTGGAAGAGGAAGTTTATGTCAAGCAACCCCCTGGTTTTGAATATGAACAACATCCGGACTATATCTACAAGCTTAAGAAGGCATTATATGGCTTAAAGCAAGCACCAAGGGCTTGGTACAAGAGGCTTAGTAAGTTTTTGATCAAAAATGGCTTCATTCGAGGTAAAATTGATCCTACTTTATTTACTAAGCAAAATGGTAATGATATTTTGATTGTCCAGATATATGTAGATGATATAATCTTTGGATCCACTAATGATTCTATGTGTGAGTGGTTTTCTAAGTGTATGAGCAGTGAATTTGACATGAGCATGATGGGTGAGCTCAATTATTTCTTGGGGCTCCAAATTAAACAATCTAAAGATGGAATTTATGTGCATCAAATATGTCAAGAATTTGCTGACCAGATTTGGTTTTGACAATGTCAAGCCGAAATCTACACCAATGAATCAAAACAGCAAGCTAACATCGGATGAAAAAGGTAAAGATGTTGATATCAATAAGTATAGAGGTATGATTGGTAGTCTTTTATATCTTACTGCTTCTCGGCCATATATTATGTATAGTGTTTGTGTATGTGCTCGTTTTCAAGCTAAACCTAAGGAATCACACTTAAATGCAGTTAAAAGAATATTTCGATATTTAAGTGGGACTATTAATCTTGGGTTATTTTATCCTATTACAAGCACATTTGATCTTGTGGGGTATAGTGATGCTGACTATGCAGGTTGTCAAACTGATAGAAAGAGCACAAGTGGTGTTTGTACATATTTAGGACAAAGTCTCGTATCTTGGCAAAGTAAGAAACAAACTTCAGTTGCATTATCCACAGCAGAAGGTGAGTATTTGGCAGCTGGTAGCTGTTGCTCTCAAATTTTGTGGATGATTCAGACTCTACGAGATTTTGGAATCAAGTGTGGTAAAGTTCCAATCTATTGTGATAACACTAGCACCATCAACATATCAAAGAATCCAGTTAATCACTCAAGAACAAAGCATATTGATGTTCGTCACCATTTCTTGAGAGATAATGCTGCCAAAGGTAAGATTGAATTAGTTTTTGTACCTACTGAATATCAATTGGCAGATATCTTTACAAAACCCCTTGGCGAAGCAAGATTTTCTACCATTCGAAGGGAACTTGGCATGTGCAGTGTATAATAGCAAGCTATCTTTGGAAATTTGGTAATGTTAGCTTACTATCATTTTTCATGTTAGCTTACTATGATTGGTTATTTAAATGATATTTTTGTGATTAATTTTGTTTTATATGTCACTATCTGTTTAATTATGTTTAAATATTTGCATGATTTGCTGATTTAATTGTTAAATGATAAAAATGCTAAATGTGGTGTTTTAGATAGATTTAAACTGTTTTAATGATAAGTGTTAGATTTCAGGATATGTATAATTTGTTTTTAATTTTTTATCCTAAACTCTCCCCTAAATATCATTAAAAGAGCACGGGTTAAGGTTTTATTTCACCGCGACTTAGCTTTCTCTATCTACCACCACTTCATTCAATCAAGATCACCAGTTCAGTTCCACTCAAAATGGTTCGTACTACTAGAAATTCTGGTATTCTGGGCAAGCGTACTTCCTCGAAGATGGATACTGCAGTGGTCGATTTGGGTCACGAGAGCGATGAAGAAGTCTCTCACACCCCTGATTCGAAGAAACTCAAGCAATCTTTGGCATTTGATTCTCCTGATCTCCAACAACGATTCACTGAATATGCTTTGGATGTTCGTCCTATTATCCCTGGTATCCCGATTGTTGGTAAGCTTTTTCAAAACTCCGGAGCCTTACTTTTGTTTCAGAATTTGGGTATGGATTCTTTTATCATCGAAATGCCTAAGGTCTACTATCCTGATTTAATTCATGAATTTTATGCAAATTTGATTGAAGATAAGTATGGGAACTGTATTACCACTGTGCATGACAAGAAAATTAGGCTTAATCCTCCCATTTTAAGTTCTATTATCAAGTTTGAGAATCCCTCTGAGATTGATATTTTTACTGGAAAAGGATATGTGTCGTTCCCTGATTTCTCTGTGATGGATCAGTTTAAGTTGTTATTAGGATCTGTTGATAATATTGAAGAAAACCCTCAGCCCCCTTCCACTACTCAAGTATCTCCTATGACACATTTGTTGTTTAAAATCTGTAGGGCTAATGTTTGTCCTAGGGGTGGGAATAAATCAACCTTTAGTTGTCAAGATGTTACTCTGGTTTCTATGCTTCTAGCTGGTAGGGCTTTTGATCTAGCAAATCTGGTTTTAAAGAATATGATTGCTGCTGTTAATCAGAATAAGATTGGACTTCCTTATGGTTTAATGCTTACCAAGGTATTTGAATTCTTTAAGATTGAACTTAAGAGTGCTTTTAAGGTGAGTGTTAAAGAAGTTTTGGATGCTAAAGTGTTAGCTCAGTCAAATTTACAAATTGACAATGGAGAGTTAGTTAGGATTTTGCCTACCATTGTTCCTGAGTCTCTTGCTGTAGCTGAGCCTTCATCTTTTACTCCAACTGCTGAGATGATGCAGCTGCTAAAAGGTATTCAAGATGATAATACCTTGTTGTTTGGTCATGTTGCTGCCACTACTGAGCAAATCAACCAGCTCAAGACAGAGGTTAAGGGTTTAAAGGATATTTTGCTAAACTTCATGTCTGTTCAGAAACCTTCAGCTTCTCAGTCAAATGCAGATTTAGACACTGGCTTGGATGATCTTGTGGATGCTGCTGAAGACTTGGAACAACAGGAGAAGCAAGATGAGTTTCTTTCACCAAAAGAGGATGCAGCTGTCAATTCTGCTCAGGATGACTAATCTATTTTTGATGATATAAGGGGGAGAACTTAGGAGAATTTAATTTCTTTTAAGTGATTTAGTTTTTGTTGAAGTATCTGTGGTTTTTTTTAAGACTTGCTGCATCTGGTCTGGTACTTGATTTGATTTTAATCTGTTTATTTGGTGTGGTAAAACTTGTTGATGGATGTTTTGGTTTAAGACTTGGTTATGCTGATGCTTCTAATATTTGAAATATGTTTAATTGTTTTTATATTTAGAAGCTTATTATGCTAATTGTGATATCTTTAGTTTTATTTTATATTTTGAGATATGCATAGATTTAGGGGGAGTTTTATAATTCTCTTAAATGTGTGTAATCATCAAAAAGGGGGAGATTGTAACTCCTTAGTTTTGATGATCACAACACAGCAAGCCATCATGTTGTTATTTGAGAATGTTTGCAGGATATAACAGCTTAATGCCATTGCTGTTTAAGTATCATGACAGCAAGCTATCATAAGACAGTAATCTATTTCAGCAAGCTATGATCAACTATGTCAGAATAACAGCAAGCCAAGATGCACAGTCCAGATTCAACAAGGAAGTCGAATTTCATGGAGATTTTATAGAATCTTCATATATATCAGTTGTAAGGACTTCTCTAATATAATATACGTGCATGATATATATAGAGTTCTTTTATAAAATGTTTTTAATCATTCAAATTGATTTCCTAAAGAATAGGAGTTTGTTTCTCTTTCAAACTCTTTCTTCTATCTTCTGATTAAAATGTTTTATCCTCTACTAAATAGAAGAGATATTTTCTGAACGTTGGACTTCTATGTTTCTCTTCAATCTAACGTACACATGAACGTTGGAAAACCATCCCAACGATCTTACACGGTAGAATTGGATTCTAGCCGTTGTAATTTGTTGAGGCTGTTTTCAAATGTTAATGTATTGTTATATATATATGTGGTTTCTTGCAGTTTTGATGACTGAAAAATTTGTAAGCAAGAACACATACAACTCCTGATCTTTATTGTTTCTAAAATACTCTCGAGCTCTAATTATATACACGTGTTTCATCTTAGAGAGAGTTTATAGTTTGAGTTGTAAACTTTATCATTGATTTGTATTGTTCAAATTGTATTGATTAGTTGTTGGATAAATTGGCTAGGGAAACAAGGGTTTAGTGGTACTTGCTAGAGGAGTTTGTACTACGGGGTAGTATAGTACTTAGAGAGCAGGTTCTTAAACAGGTTTCAGCAAGCCATTATCAGCAGGGATAAAGGGAGATATATTGTTGTATCATGTACTTGTAACCTTCATTGATCAATAATATATTCTATTAACAAGTTGGTAAGGGACCAGGACGTAGACCATAGGGGCTTAGGGGTCGAACCTGGCTAAAATTCTTGTGTGTTCTATTTACTTTACTGCACATTATTTTCTGCATTGCATTTAGTCATATCAGCTTACTATCATTGTCAGATTATAGTTCTGTTGGTAAAATCTCAGTAAGCTATTTTCGGGTAAATTTTAAAAGTAATCCTAATTAACTATAATCACCTATTCACCCCCCTCTAGGTGTAATTTCATTAGTTTGATTTAAAATATTTTCGAATAGATAATTTTATTTTTATATAAAATAAGAAACACATTTAGATAATTTTCACAATAAACTCTAATTGTTTCTAATACATTTTTAATATGTAAGTATTGACAATAATGATAAATTAACTAAAGTTAAACTATTATAATATTCAAAATATTAATATGAATAAAAATATCTAATACATAAATAAATATAAATTCCAAAAAAAATACTAAAATGTAGAGAACCAAATTAACATGAAAACAAAAAAAAATGTAACATATTGATATATAAAATATAATAACCATAACATAACCACTACAAAACAAATATAAAAAATTTGAAACTATATTATATATTACTTGACATATTTGAAGATATATTATATACAAAATAATTTATAAAGATATAAATAAGAGAAAATATTAATAATAAATATGTAAAAATAAATTTTATTACACTATTTTTTGGTAAAATAATAATCAACACATAGACATATTATCAAATAAAACCTTTAAGGTGACATTAATTTTTTTGTTACAAATTTCACTTACACATATATTTTTAATGCTAATTCTAAAAAATTTAAAAAATATTAACAAATATAATGTGAAGTTATACAAAAAGTAGATATTTAGATTTATTAAAATTAATATTTTGCAAAAATATAGTTGTAAATAAGTTAACAAATATAAAAGGACTTGAAAAGATATATATTTCTTGACATGTTTAAAAATAAATTACCATTAAAATTAAATAAATCAAATTATAAGACTAAATTAATAAACATAACATTTTTTAAAAGAAAATTTTAAAATTATAAAAATATTATAAAATTATTTATAAATTATCCTCTGCATCGCAGGGTCTAAACCTAGTTATTTCTAAAACTCAAAATATGAAAATACAAAATTAAAATGATAAAATGCCAAATAAATTAATACAAAATTATAATAAATATACAATTTAATATTTTAAAATGTGGTTAAAAGACAATACACAATAATTATTTCTAATGTTGTTAGGGTTGAAGGTGCTCTCCTGTAATAAATAGCCTGTGTATATGTTTGTAAATTTTAATTAACAAAGTGTGTAACATACACATACATGCTGAACTAGATAGTTAGATTACATGGCCAATAATGAGATAATTCCTGATACGAACCCAACCCAGAACCCTAAACTAGGATATGAGAGTGTGAAGAAGAAACGTAAGAGGAAGAGAGGTAAGAAAGAGGATGAGAAATTGTGTTCCGGGGAGATGAATGAAAAGGGAGAAAGTGGGGGTGAGGAAAAAGAATTCGTGGGAACGAAAGAGGTTGAGCACGATAATGAGGTTGAACAAGGGGATGAGGTTGAAGAGGAGAAGAAGATTAAGAAGAAGAAGGTGAAAAGTGGGAGTGGGATTATGAGCAGTGTGATGTTTGAGTCGATGAGTTTGTCTGAACCTACCATGAAAGCAATTAAAGATATGGGTTTTCATTACACTACTGAGGTATCAAACAGTAATACCTTTTTTCTTATGTTTTGTAATACACTTTTGGTTTTAACTGTTTGTGAAAATGATGAATTTGATAGTAAAGTTTTCATCTTTTTGTTACTTAGTTTATGTAATCAGTAAGTTACCCATGGTGCTGATTTGTATAAGATTTACGCACCTTTTTATCTAATATAAAAAATATTTTTAGGGTAATGCCTATATAGATGGATTATGACAAGCATGTATTAAATTTCAAGATTACTTGATTGCCACCGCCTTATAGGTTTTGTGATACTCGTATATTGTTGTTACAAGTAATAGTTCGGGGTTTCGCGAATTTCAGTAACCAATATTCTATAAGACTGAAGAAAGATCTATTTTCTAACTGATGAATATTGTTAATTTTTCCCTAATATAGGAAACCAGGATCTTGAGATTGGAACTATAAAGTTTAGCTATTTAGACAGAGACAACTGTTTGATAATAATATTTGTTTTGCTGATAACATCTGTGGCTTTTGAGTAATTGAGTGTTTATACTGTCCTTCATCCAGCAAGCAGTACTTCTGATTTAATAGTACATAAAACATTTATAAAGCAATTACTTTCTTGTGTATGGACCTGCCTTTCTCAAGTAAAACTATATGCAATTGCAGATTCAAGCTAGATCTTTGCCACTTCTTATTAAAGGCATAGATGTTCTTGGTGCTGCGAGGACAGGTTCCGGGAAGACACTTGCCTTTTTAGTACCAGCAGTTGAGTTGCTTTATCAGCTTCATTTTGCTCCTCGGAATGGAACGGGTGTTATCATCATTTGCCCAACTAGGGAACTTGCCATACAGGTATAGTCCTCAACTCTCATCAAAGTAAATTTAAAATTGTTGTTAACTACACTTTTAAGTTGGAGATCCTTGTAACGATTTTCCTGAGAGTTTTAAATTCAAAACCTGCAAACTTACTTTTAAGGATCATCACTACATGTTGTTTATGGTTTTTCAATAAATTACTATCTCTATTGAATATCATTTAATTACTAGGCGAAATCTTTCTTTACTAAATCCATCAATTATTGTTTATGACATCTGTTTGAAGCATTACCAGACTCTTCTGTGTTTCTCTCACCGAGAAACATTCAGTTTGAGCGAGTATTTTTAAAAACTTTATAAGCACCAAGTTAGAGGACATGTACCAAAATTTGGACAGCAGAAAGCCTGCTTTAAATTCTGGTCTATCCAAATTCTTTGTTTTTTATAACATATGATTTGTACCATGATTTGGAATTCCCTCAAGTTGCTGAGCGGCAAGCATAGTTTGCTTTTCCGTAAACCATAAATTCTGTTGTATTGGTCACAGTTTCGTACTCATCCTAATGCTTCTTCTTACACATGTAATTTTTACTATAATTGAGCCAAAGTTTGTCCACCTTATTATCATATACTTCTCTTTGATTTCTATAAAGAACTAATTGCATTCACACTTTAAATGAACACGAGAAAGATTTTCTAGATATAGTAAACTTCAGGAACTCTATAGACAGATTAAAATTGAATCAGCTAGTCTCCTAATTTTTCTGATTTTTCAGACTTTACTAAGTAAAGACAGTATCAGCACCAAGATATCCTTTTTTCTGTGAGTTGAATCTGGATTGAATGATTCCAACAAAATGAGATGCGCCTGGTCCAAAGAAAGCTATTAATAATGATTTGAAGGTGAATCAAAGTTGATTTAATGGATTTTGAGATAAATCCAGTTATCTGGTGAATCAGATGTGAGTTTTGAGTGTGATATGTGAGTGTAGTGGCTTAAAAAAAATTGTACAAAATATTAGCACCAAAAATTGTTTGGTTACTGAGTATATAAACAGAGAATCATAGATAGATTTGCACAAATTTGTAGAGGAAGAGCAGAGCTTAGAGAAAAAAGCATTTGGAAAGAGAGACTTGGTACCAAGTTTGAGTTACAAAAATATAACATTACATTCTCTATACTGATACTTCTATATAAATAGGAGCAAGTAAAATGTAGTTGACTTCACACGTACTTAACCTGACTAACGAGGTGTGTGTTAAAATATGAATGGTCCGTGTTGATTGAATAATATTGCAGAATTGTTCAGAAAATTTTGAAATGAACCATTCAGATTCTTCCTTTTTTCCTTTCAAATTAAGGTATATAATTCGTTTCTTTTAGCTTAAAAAGATACGGTAACCAAACAATCTAAATGAATGAACGATTATTTATAAGCCAATCGAGTTTTATTCCTAACAGAAAAGATCATTTATATCATTCAAGATTTATTTCTTCTGGTATGGCATAAACAATTCCTTGTAATATAGATATTCATCGACTTTCTAGAAATATGGAAGATAGATTATGCTTCTACATTGTGTTATGTTATACAATTTATATTCCAAATTTAGCACAATACTAGAAATGTTAATTAATTTCACTCATGTGATGTTTTATTTATCTACTGGCTTTTGACTACTGATATTTCAAGTTTTGGCTGACATTATCAACTAACTCATCTAATTAAACTAATGTTTAAAAATTGCAGACACATGCAGTTGCAAAGGAACTTCTAAAGTATCATTCTCAGACTCACGGGTTGGTCATTGGTGGTTCAGCAAGGAAGACCGAGGCAGAGCGACTAGCTAAAGGAGTTAATTTATTGGTAGCAACCCCTGGGCGACTTCTTGATCATCTTCAAAACACCAAGGGGTTTATATACAATCGTCTAAAGGTATCCCTGGCTATCATTTTTACCACACTAAACTTTCATATAAGCAAACCTTGATGGATTATATGCCTCTCTTGTGCTACCAAGTTCATCAAGACCAATATACGCTCATTTCAACTCAATGTAATTAGGACAACATGGCAGAAAAGTTGGTGAAAATATGGAGGGATTTTTAGTTTTAGTTTCTCCTAGATATTCTGTTAGCTTTAAGAACAACTAAGAGGATGATGAGAATGCGATTATATAGATGTGTAGATTGAGTCATTATGCATTTGCAGACTAAGTGGTCTGTCTGAAACATGTAACAAGACATTTTTTTTACTTAATAATTTGATAGTTTGTTTGGTGTACATTTCCCCCTCTTATGTTGGAATTACATCTTCATTTGTTCTCGCCTCTGGCTGTGGATATTGTTATTAATTGAACCTGTTCTACTATATGGTCATCATGCTATAGAAATGTATATTGAAATGGTAGATTGGTGATATTTTAATCATGTCAGCTGGTATAGCTATTGCGCTATTTCCTAAAAAAATACCTGTCTGAAAGTCACATCAAGTAGATAAACTCTGTCATATACTGAAATTGAGAAAATATAATTAATATAACTATGATCTTGGGATTTGAGAGTTAGATTAGCACTTCAGTTTCGACTTTCGATATAAGTAGAAGTGTCTATAACCTAGTGACTTTCCCATTCTGTTGAATGCTGTGAATCGGGAGCTAAGAAAACTGTAATGCCCTGTACTGCAGTATTTATATTCATATTTTGCCACTTCAAAAGCTTTAGAAGCATCACCTGCATTTGATTCAATTAATTCTCAAGCATGTCTCCTTCAACATTGCTATTTTTTATTTATGGCTGTTCATATATTACAGATTAGCCTATTTTATCAGTCGTATTTTGGATGTTGCAGTGTTTGACAATTGATGAAGCTGACAGAATTTTGGAAGCAAACTTTGAAGAAGAAATGAAGCAAATAATTAAAATTTTACCCAAGGTCTTAGTTCATGGCATCCTTGTAATTTATACAAAAATCTGATATTATGTTTCATGTTACAATTATTTTGATGTTTACAGAATGTTATTTGCCTTGTTGTGTTTCACTCTAGCAGTTTCGGTAAACTCTTCGTAGTATTTGAAGAAAGTGCTCAACTAACGTTACTTGTCCTTTAGTCTCTAAGATTATCTGTTACTTGAATTGCAGGAGAGGCAAGCAGCTCTTTTCTCTGCTACCCAGACTGAGAAGGTATTGGATATATAAATCCCGCAGAGTCTTTTATACTCTACCTAGGTCCTTGCTATATTGCACTTTTTTTGGTAGTTGATATATATTTGGTAGGGGAGGGGGGCTCTTCTAGCACTAGCTAGGAGTGCTTTGCCACCACTCGGGCACTGCACAGTCCTTAATTCTTGTATTGTATTGCACATAGCCACTTTTACTGTAATATGTGTTGGATTCAAATTTCAAATGCATTCTTTTAAATATCACAGTATCACACGCACAACCCAAATTTTGTTATCACGATGTCTTCTTTTTGTCTTTTCCAGGTTGCCGATCTTGCATGCTTATCCTTGAAAGATCCTGTCTACGTTGGTGTAGACGATGAAAGGAATTGGGTAAACAAATTATCTTACTCAACACATGATTATTAAATAAACTGTTGTTTGGTCATGAATGTCAAGTAATGATCTTTAGGTCACTAACGAAGGACTGGAGCAAGGCTATTGTGTTGTGCCATGTGCCAAGAGATTTATCGTACTCTATTCATTCCTAAAGCGACATCAATCCCAGAAAGTGATGGTTTTCTTTTCTTCAGTCGACTCTGTTAAATTTCATTCAGAACTGCTGAAGTACATTCACGTGGATTGCTTCGACATTCATGGACAGCAAAAGCAGCAGAAACGAACTACTACTTTCTTTGACTTCTGTAAAGCAGAGAAAGGAATGTTGTTGTGTACCAATGTTGCTGCTCGTGGTCTTGATATTCCCTCTGTGGTATGTGATTCTTTAATATTTTTGCTTATGGAGTTTGAATTCGACAGGTTGTATGAATTAAGAAGTAATACTAAGTAGAGTTAATAGTTTTATTTTGAAATTGAGATACTAGTTCATTACAAATTTACTATGCGTATAGAACTACACTCTAGTCTTGTATATATGGATAGCAATATTTTTTGAGTAATTGTTGAAGTGCTGTATTTCATGGTGCTCCATTATCATCGTGAGACGAGGATTTACCCTTTTAGTGCATCTCTCTCTGACTATAGGAACAGAACCACTATGTTACTGAATGCTAATTTGTGTTTTACATTGATTGTAGGACTGGATTATTCAGTACGATCCGCCAGATGATCGTAAGGTGTTGATCAATTTTTTATTAATTGTTGTACACTTGTACTTGTTGCTTTAGTTTTCATGTTATAAATGAAAATATGGATACTATCATTGCATCTTGTTAAACATCTAATTTTCACCTTGTTAAACATGCTTTTGATACCTAATTCAGGAATATGTGCATAGAGTTGGTCGAACAGCTCGTGGTGAAGGTTCAAAAGGAAATGCCCTGCTTTTCCTGACACCAGAAGAGTTGCAGTTCCTCAGCCATCTTAAGGTCTTGCATAGATTCATGGGTTAGCAATACATTAATAGAGGACATATAATAATGATCCAACACTAACAAACACAAATGTTACTAGTTCTGATAATAGAGTCTTGCTATTTTCATCGACATTTTTTGTTTATCTTGTATTATTAGGTTTCTAGGTGGGGCCCATGACAATTTCTTTTTTCAAGTACTATAATATTATTTGCAACAGTTAAGATCATTCAAGCTAGTACAAATCGTCCAAACGCATTGTTTCTTGGTTTGTTTGAATATAAATTTGATGTGGGTTATTATATAAAAGATGACTGGTTTTGATTACAGAAGTTCATAACACAGCGATGAACTAAATAGCCATCATAAAAGTGTATGCTAAACAGCTATGTTCTTCTAAAAAGCTTTTAAACTCAAATGCTGTTTACTAAATTGTTTAAATAAAATTTGTAAATATCCATATTATTTGAATATTACATTGAATTTTCAGGCAGCTAAGGTGCCTGTAAAAGAGTATGAATTTCCTGAAAAGAAGCTGGCTAATGTGCAATCTCATCTGGTAACTTGCATGTGTATATAATTATTATTTTCCTTGTAATTGTGTACACCTTGGTGCCTTGTACAATTAACTTCTTTTTATATGTGCAGGAAAAGTTGGTCTCTAACAATTATTATCTGAACAAGTCTGCTAAAGAAGCATATAGATCTTATGTATTAGCATACAATTCACATTCTAGCAAGGACATCTTTAATGTTCACCGCCTTGATCTGCAGGTGACTCTTAGTACTTACTGATGCAGTCTCATTTTCAGCTGTTCATCTACATGTTAGGGATGTGAAAATAGGATCAGGGAGTCTCCAAATTCATCATTTACTTGGATAATACCCCCCCGTCCTGAATTTATTGGCGGTATACAAATTTTAAAAGTCAAACTCATTTAAGTTTGACTGCAAATTTTATATTATTTATTAATAACTTTATAAATTTAAAATTTTTATTTAATAGTAAATCAAATATATCTTTTTCTTAATTTTTATGTCTAATAATAATTAATAATTATTGGTCAAAGTTAGCTCAGTTTGACTTTAAAATTTTATATAACGCCAGTTATTATAGGACAGAGGGAGGACTTATTACTATGTGTATAGGTTTATCCTTCAATTTGGTGTGGTACTATTGGAAGTACATATGATTTTTAATTATCAACTGCACAAAGCCATTGGTGCATTTCAATTCATCCACCAAAATTACAAACTAGGGATACACAAATTATTTGTGCCAGTCAGGATGGCAATTTTGCTGCAGTACATAACTAGAATACATAACAAATAGTTATATAATCTGCCAGTCTTTATTGCGAGATAAGTTGATCTTTATGTCTATTCTGTTTTCGGTTTGTTCAGTATCTCATTTCTATTGCATAAATTTTGTGAATGATTTTTTTGGATACTCACCCAAGCCAATGACCAATTAATAAATTCTTTGCAGGGGGTGGCAGCTTCATTTTGCTTTGATAGCCCTCCGAAGGTCTGTATTAACATAGACAGTGGTGCATCCAAATTCAGGAATACAAAACGAAAAGATGGACGAAGTCGAAATGGATTCAGCAGTAGCAATCCATATGGGAACAGAAGTTCAGGCCATTGATGACCAGTCCGGGAAGATGGACAGTGACACAGGTATGACACCAGAAATGATCCAATAGCAGCTAGCTCTGAGCTGTGTTCCAATTTTGCGTTGAGCTTTTCTTTTTATTAATTTTTATCTAATTTATTTATAATTATACAGGCTAGTATTCATGCTGTAAAATGTATGTCAAACACTCGGTACAAAAAACGACGATGACAATGTTAATTGTTCCCTGTTATGTAATATGGATTGAGAGAGCTTCTCTTGTGCAATATTGGTTGACCAGTTTCGTTTGCTGGGTACACTACATGAGTATGTTACTATGTTGATAGTACACAAGTGTTTACATAAATTTATAGGACTATATAAATGAAACATACAAACCACAATATTATAATGTCATAAGGCTATAATCTATTATTATGGTTAGAAATTGAACCCTGTGTATCTTATTTTGCCCGAATGCTGTCAATATTTTCTTCCTTTCTGTTAAATTTTCGGAATAAAACTAGAGTTTATTTCCTACTTTTGTAGTCATCTTCTTTACAAAATTGATTACAGAAAAGCAGTACTTCATATTCTTCCCTCATCACAATCTCATTGCGTCTAAACTCTATAGGGAGCATATCTACTGTTTTATTCACAAATTTTGTTATCTCATTCCACTCATTTTAACAGGACGGAGCATATTGTTTCTTGGACTCTTACTACTGCATACCTAATAATACCTCAGAAGGATGAAATTAAGAAACAAATTATTTAATCAACCCCTCTGAAATCAGCTAAAAATCTGTGAATATTCATCGTAGCTAGCAAAATGAACCAATCTTTTACTTTCCACTAGTTCTAGATTAGTAACAAAGAGAAAATCTAAATACAAACAAAATGTACATACCGATGTTTGGTATGTAGTTGTGCGCTCGGCATTTTTGTAATTTATAATCATATGCCATATTTTAGAATAAATAAATAATTACTCCATCTCTCGCACCCGATTGTTTAGGGGGCCTCGAGTTTAAAAGAATTAAAGAAATTATTTGTACAAAGTATAAATAAAAGGCTGAGATATTTTTAAAATAAAATGGTAAAAAAATGAGCGAGAGGGAATAATATTCCCTATAATATTATTTTAAAAATACTTTTAAATAGGAATAATATTTTTATAACAGGAAAGAAAAGAAGAGATAATCATAACCACAACAATATACACCCTCTAAAGTCTTTTTGTTAATTTCTGTATATAAAAAATACATTTGATATTGAATATAGGAGTATGATACCAAAAGAAATATATTACTGCACTAGACCCCACTAATTATTTTTGTAAAAAAAATAGTTACAAGTTACAACCATGGTTGTAAAAATCGGTAATCGGTATTAACCGATTTGGGTACCGATTAGGGATTAATCGGTAAATATTAGGTATGGAGTATGACCTTGGCTTGGGGACAGATGACTCATTTCCAGTTGCAGCTCTCATTGGTACATGAGGGCCTCTTTCTATGCAATCTACATAGGCCTCATCTTGAGAAAGTAAATTAAGATGCATCTTTACCTTCTAGTGATGGTAATTATCTTTGTCCAGAAAAGGATCTTGACTCCAACCTCCTTCTTGTTCATCTTGCTGTTTTGTTGTGATCTTTAAACTTTTTGTTTATCAAGAGCTCGCTCGGATGCCAATTGTTAGTCCCTAACAATGCAACAAGAATTACAGAAGGGGGTTAAATGGAATTCTTGAACCTTTTTCACAAATTATAAAATGTTCTATATTAATAATATATAAGTGTTTGATTTGCAGAGTGCGGAATAAGAAGTTAGTAAAATAAAAATACAAGTAATTAAAAATACAAGTCTTTAAAAATTTTCTGGTGAATTTGAATGTATCCACCAGAGATATATATTATATCAAGAGAACTCTGTGTAGCAAGATTTACTCACAGCTGCTTACAAAAATCAACAACTAAGTTTTCAGAGAAATATTAATAATACAGCTTACAAATGTTTCTCTGAGAATTTTCTTGCTTAGTGTTCATTTTATTTGCTACTTCTTGGTTTATATATGACCAAGATTACAAAATAATAAGACAAGATAATAAAACAAAACCTATCAAGTCTAATACCATGCTGCTTCATTACTCTATTCCAGCATCTTTGAATATCTTCATAATAGCATGGAAATTGCAATGCTTCTTTGTTTACTAAAACTCAGTTGAATAGGCTTCCACATTCCTTTTGCATACACTCGACGCATGTGACTGTGTTGTTACTGTCAACTGAACCAATCTTTTACTTTCCACTAGTTCTAGATTAGTAACAAAGAGAAAATCTAAATACAAACAAAATGTACATACCATGTTTAGTATGTAGTTGTGCGCTCAGCATTTTTGTAATTTATAATCATATGGCATATTTTAAAATAAATAGATAATTACTCCATCCCTCGCACCCGATTGTTTAGGGGGGCTCGAGTTTAAAAGAATTAAAGAAAATATTTGTACAAAGTATAAATAAAAGGCTGAGATATTTTAAAAATAAAATGGTAAAAAAATGAGCGAGAGGGAATAATATTCCATATAATATTATTTTAAAAATACTTTTAAATAGGAATAATATTTTTATATGTTATTCCCAGTGGACTAACAATGAGATTTACAGAAGGGGGGTTGAATGTAAATCTCAAAACTTTTTCAAGTTTTGAGCAGTTTCTAAGGCTAAGCGTTTCTGAGAACAAGTGTGTGTGAATTGCTTGAAGCCAATGCAAACAGATATATATTCAAACACAAATGTAAAGAACACAGAGAACTTAAAAACTTTTCTGGTGGATTTGTTGTTCCACCAGAGATGTGTTATTTCAGAAAATCTGTGATTCAAAGAATTAAATCACAACTGCTTCCTAGTACAAACTAGATGATTTTCTCTCTGAATTTTTCTAAACAACTCTGGAAAATTAATATCTAATTACTAGCTGCTACTTGGTTTATATATCACCAAGTTTACAAGTGAAGACAAAACTGTAAAATACAATTAAAAAGGCTCTTCACATGTTTCTTCTTCATTTCTCTATCCAATGCAATCTAGGATAATCTGTGAATCTTTGAATACTTCCTTGTTTGTACCAGAATGGAAATGCTGCATTTTCTTGATTCCTCCAAGAGGCTTCCACATTCCAGTTTGTCTCTGTCAACCCATGTGCCTCTGTCAGCTTATGAATTGTCACTATCAACTGCTAATGAACTAAGCATCCGTTGAAGCTTTATCCGTTGATGCATTATCAGTTGAAGTCTTTATCCGTTGAAGCACTTATCCGTTGATGGATATTATCCGTTGAAGCATTAGAGACATCCGTTGAAGTTTTGTTTCTTATCCGTTGAAGGTCTTCAATATCAGTTGATACTTCTTCACTTATAAAAAATTACAAGGCATGAAATATTTACAATTAGCCCTCCTATTTGCATATCCACTAGTAGTCAACATGACTGATACTTTCCTACAACATCTAAGAATTACAACTTGAATCCAGAGAATCAAATGTGCTACAATACTAAACTTATTGCTAAGTAAAGCTACTCCTTCAACGGATAGCCAAGATGGTCTTATCCGTTGAGGCTACAAACACTAGATTTCTACTTAAGTGTTTTGTTTAAGTTATCATCAAACTAATACACATATTCCTAACAATCTCCCCCTATTTATGTCTACTAGAACTGTAGGCATAAATTTGGGTTTAGCTTGATGATAACAAAATACTTGACAAATATGTAAACTGTAATATAGCAGAGATTCAAAAGTGCTGCAAAAATGTGTATGCTGAGATGGAATTGAAGAATTACATTGTTTCCAAGGGTGCTCCTTTAGCCTGAGCAGATTAATTTCTTTTCCTTTGATCCCTTGTTTTCTTTCGTAGCCTCCTGCAATTCTCCTCTATTTGAAGTTGAAGTTGTCTGTAGAATTCAGCTTCATCTTCTTCATTGATGTCCAACTTAGATTGCATATTCTTGAGAGTTTCATTACTGGCAATCTTGAGCTGATCTTCAATTCTGAAAAATCTTCTGACTCCTTTGTTGTCTCTGAACTCCATCAACCAATGAGGTGATTTGTGAACTTTAATTCCTCTTTCTTGAATGAGTAATGTTCTAGGCAAGGCATTGGGCTCCCTCTAAGTTTTCCTTATGTTGGCAATCTTGTTGAGAATCTCAGTCTTAGCAGTCCTGGTAAAGCCAGAATCCCTTTGTATGGCTGAGTAGACTCTAATCAAGGTAGAGTAGCCTTCATTCAGAATTCTGTAAAGAGGCCAAGTTCTTTCCCCATCTCCTTTTATATTTGAACACTAGTCTTTCTGGTAGCTGTCTGTAGGCAGCTATTCCCCTTACTTCCTCCAGCTCATCCAGATAGAGTTCAATGTCTGAAAATTCTTTTATGTCACAGATGTGAACATAATCATCCTTAGAGGCTTGAGGCTTAGGCTTAGGCTTCTGTGTGAATTTGATTGAGGCTTTAGAGGATGTTGATTTGATTCTTCTTTTCTGCTTCTTTGATGGTGGAGAAGAGGTTAGGAAGGTAGGCAATTTGATGGTGTCCCAATCAATTGGTTCCTCCTTGGGAATGATTGTTTCACCATAAATGTTCATGAAGGGGTCAGGCACAATGGGTTCAGGAATAGAAGGTAGTGGTTTGGATTTTGATTGGGTTTTTTCAGTCTTATCTACCATCTTTCTCTTTGCATTGGCCTTCTTTCTGTTCCCTTTCTGCCATTCTTCTCTTTCCTTACTTCTATCTTCCATATCAGTATCAACCATGTCCCCCATAGCTTCATCTTTACTTTTGTCTTCAATTTCTTTCTGTTCTTCAGCCTGACTTGACTTTAGCTATTTTTCAAGCTTTGCTTGTGCTCTTTTGTCAGCCTTTAGCTGTTTGGCTTCTTCCTTCAACCTTCTGGTTTCTTCCCTCTTGGCTATTGAGAATTTGGGATGTCCTTGCATCACACATATGCTCTTTCCCTCTCTGAAGATAATAGCCATGTTCCTCCTTACAGCCACATCCATGGTCTCTTTGTGCTTTGTGATACTTCTACCCAAAAGCTTGTCTTCATCAGGCTTTGGAAGAGAAAAATCCACTCCTTTCATCTGAGCAAGGCTTAGAGGATTCTTTGTAGAGTCCTTATTGGATCTGTTGTTGGGCTTGAGAACCATAGATTTCAGATTCTTGGAAGAAGTCTCTCCAACCTTATTCCTCCCTACTGGCTTGAGCTCCATAATAATTGATTCCACTTTTGTGCTATGCTTCACAGATTGTGATTGAGAAGTTGTAGAACCAAAAATTTGTTGCATCTTTTCATCAATCTTCTTCCTTTGCTCTTTGACTTGCAATTCAGCTGCTGCTATCTGGATTAGATCAATTCCATCAAGCTTTCCTTCGATTTGAATAGTTGGAGAAGTGGTGATGGCAGGAACTAGCACTTGAGATATTTGAACTGTTGTTGATGGCTCTCCTTCCCCTTTCCCTTTATTCTCCCCCTTTTTGTTATCATCAAGGGTAGGGGTCAAGCCTTGTGCTTTTGCCAGCTGCATGAGTAGATTTGTTTGAGTTTGTTGATTCTAAAGAATGGTGACCATAGAGTCTTCAATGATCTGAACTCTGGTTTCCAATCTGGCCACCCTCTTGTCAGCATCAGATTCTTTCCTCAGTCTCCCCAACAAATCTTGCATAGTACCATAAGGTATGACTGAATCCACTTCTCAGCATTGT